>NW_026865400.1:0-238925 GCF_026571515.1 Ruditapes philippinarum | reverse complement strand
CCCTTAAATTTCCACTTTAAGATTTCAAATATAAATTGTTTTCTACTCCTCAGTATGTACATATTTATTAACAATCATCGTTTAACAGTACTCAATTACTCTGTTTATAAACTGTAAACTTACTGTCGGTCTTACCAAATATTTTACATACCGTTGAGTTCATAATCATGGTTGATAACCAATGACTTTTATCAAAAAAATATTATATAAATTTAATAAAACAGCAATACTTTCCCAATGAAGTTAAATCAGAAAATGAAGTCTTTTTACGATTTGTTTTTCATTGTCGTCTAACAAAGTTATCTACACTGATTTTTTCGAAGAGTCTTCTCTTTCCCCAAAGTCTGGGGATATCTTAGCTTACATACACACGTGTATACGTGCTGTTTGAGTGTTTTATTCTATACATTTATTTATTTTCCGCAACTCTTGGAAAAAAAGACTCAATCATTTTGATACAAGACGGATTTGTGTTAAGTAAAAGGTAAAATAATGAAATTGCTTACTTTCATATTTTAAATATTAAATAAATAACTACATTCTGTTATTATGTATAATATATAAAAGATCTAACTTGTAAATCATATTTTATGAAACAAACGAAAACAATGCGTCTATAAGTTGATGTTAAACGTTAAAATATCAAGATGCTAAATATCAAATATAACCTTGGTTGAACAGAAACAATTATTTAAATGCCAGGAGCAAGCAATTTAAATTTATCTTTTGCATACTTTTGAAGAGTACTTGATTATTAAAAGTCAAAAATGAAAGTAATACAACAATATTTTCAGACTCTTTAAAGAGACTACTTTTTTTAAAAAAAATGTCCCCTTATGGTACCTATCATTAATTTTCTATTATTGAATAATCTATTACTTCAGATATTATTAGGCTTTTTTAGCAAAAGAAAAGCTGAGATGGACTTAACCTTAATTAACAAGTGTTACCGTAATTTGATAGATAAAACTTGCTTTCATGATTAAAGTTCATAACATTCACATGGTCATCAGAGTCTTTTTAAGTTTTGAATTGATTCATAAATGTCTTATTATTACCCTTCCTTCCACTTGCAAAGTGATTTTGATGACACTAGGTATCCTACAAGCATTAACTGCAATGCATAGTGCAAAACCAGTAACAGTGATCAGATGTGCAACATCTTATTTACAATTAAGCTTTCTATATAAAATCATACCAATAAGAAAATGTAACATGTAAAAGAACAAAACAGTTCGAAACTATTTTTCATAACATATATTGAATTGTAAATTTATGTGCAAAGAAGTTTGCAGAGTGCAGAAATAACTGACAATCATTTATCCTGCAATTTATAACACAAAAGTCCTGTGCAATTTAAATATAATTTATGTCAAATAGTTAATCTAACAATTATATTTAAAGTCATTAAAAACATTTTTTGAGCAAAATGATGAAGGCCTTATTGTTCAAATTCCACAAAGTACTTGGATTTTAATCATTTAAAGCTGATTTTTATCAGTTTGTAAAAATAATTTGTAATCGAAATTGATGCACTTTAACTGCACTATGGCAATTACGATCCTGTCAGACTTGAGACAGCAATTATGCTACTTTTAATAAATGAAGCATTTGCCCTTCTGAGATTCGTAATCGATTTTCAACATTCAGAAAGAAATGACTGAATGGTTTTCCTTTGAAAGTGTAGTTAAAGACAGGTTACATATTTGAAAATAATGATACAACCTTCTGTAAGATATGTTTGTTCAACAGATATGAAGCATCCAATGACTTAATTCGTCCGTCCGTGGCAAAGTGTTTCAGATCGTTGACTTCAAATCACTTCCGGAACGTCGTTGTTCTATTCAGGTGCTCTCTCGTGCCTGAAATAAAAAGAAGCATCTGTGGTCATCTACCACCGTAAAACCTGAAAAAAATATCTGGAAACAAAGTGATCCTTCGGAAGCATTAATCATTACAAAATTACATGAACATTGCAGACTCGGTTTGATTGAGTCTGTACATGAGGGATAATGAATAATTCCAACATCCCTAAAGAAGTCGCAGTAATACTTCGACTGTGTCGATGTGATGTAAACAATATAAAAAGTACCACACATAATGAGGCCTGTTTGTAATGAAATAAACAATATGTTAAAATCTACAGTCAATATGCTTTAATTATCGCAGCGTCATAGATAAAAACGTTACTGTGTTGAAATCACTGACAAATGAAATAAAGATTATTTTTCCGTTATCTATGACAAGATTTCAAACAAAGCGTCTGCTATATGCCTCCTGACTTATGTATTTGTGTGAACTGATAGTGTACTTTTCATGGTTGATCCTATACTATATTACTATATTAAAATACTCTATTTTTAAAATCAACGGCATCGGAGTATTGCTAATTTATTGTTCATGCCAACGTTCCTTGCTCATATAATTTGAGTAAGCGTCACTTTTTAGACTAAGTGGAACAGAGCACGAAGACAAATTATGTGCCATTCTGTTAATATTATCTCTTTTTCCACGGATGAACTATTCAAAGTGGATCTGAGTACGAAGGATTTGGAAAAGTAATCTCGTGTATTTCCGTCAATCGTACAAAAATAGTTTTCAAGTAAACGATCGAAACGATCGCATATGCTTATTATTACTAAAATGATATAATGAAGATTAACACGGATAATCTTTAATCACAATGTTAAATCAAGCATGATTGGGATCACGAAAGCTGTAAGAAATAATTAATGACATTTATCTTAGTAACCTTACATATATAGCCTTGAAGATTGGGTCTACATTATGCAGGATAAAACATGTCATCAATAATAAATTATGTGTGGTGAATTCCTCAGAATCGATTAGAAACCTTACAGCTTTTGTTGCTAATATTTTTTCTTTTAAATGTAAGAGAAATCTAATAATACAATTACAATTTAGTCTAGGTGGTCCAATATCATAGCCAGAACAGACACGTTAACCTTTTATAGACGTAATGTTAAAGATTTATACTACAATTGTCAACATGTATTTATCCATTACTTCGACTGACTAAGACTCGTTATGCGTAAATGATCATTATTTATGTCTACGGTGTAGGTACTTCTCAGACATAAGATATCTCTGATTGTCTGCCAACCATAGATAATATTTATTTTTAATAAAAGAATGGTCATTCATGTTTTTAATATGGATTGTTTATATAATGTATTGCTTTAAAGTATTTTAATATCAAAATATTACAAAATGAAAATAAATTAACTCCTTCTTGAAACAACATGTCGATCATTGTGAGTTTGCTGTAAGGTTAACGATGTTGATAAAACGTTCATTGGACATGACATTGGATGTGCACTATTTCTGTACATCGTGTTCGAATTCAATAATGTCCATGTAGACATAGTGCTTTAATCTCTAAAAACCAAAGCAATCTAATTTGCATCTCAGTAAATCTATAAAAGTGTATGAATATGTATATTATATAAAATAACTTAGATTTGAAATATGCAATACAAAGTGGTATTTCAACATTTAGATAATATAATTATGACAATATCTTGCATATTGTTGGCATGAAAATGTTGCGTGTTCATTATTTTTAATAAGTTACTACTGTTATATTTTAATGTCACTAAACATTGTAATGCACTGATTTTTGTATTTTATTTAGTAAAGGAAATTGTCAATTGTGCTTTGTTATTTCATATAAATTGTCTTAAATGTATGCTAACAATATGCACTTCTTATACTTTATTGCCACTTATGTTCTTATTTCGGTTTCCGCCTTATTGGCTATCTTAAAAATATCGTTATTTCAGTAAATTCACTTTCCGGCACTGTCTTTGCTTGTGAGAATCTCGTTATAACTGTAGGTGATATGAACATTGATTAAAAACTGAATGCGAGGATGAGAACGTTATTAACATTTTCATATTTGAGCAATAGATTAACAGAAAAACTTCTTTCACGTTGGTGGTTAAAATTGGCCATTAAAATGATTCAAAGAGCTGTTATTTAATTAAAACAATGTGGTTTTTTCATGTGCAATAACATATGAGATGTGTGATTTTGATGTATTGTCACCCTAAATGACGTTCGTGTCCAGTTGTATCAGCACTGATTACCATTCATTTCATGTCAACTGACCAAACATTCTTTTGAGACAGCTCGTTTATCTCCCGTACGGAAATTGACTATTTAATCTCTGGTATTGTAACAATGACCAACGACGCATTTGGGCCTACCGTTATCTAATTTCAACGATAAAAATACTTATATATTCATACAAAGTGCCTAATCTTAATACAAGTTCTTTTTATGTTTATATGTGTCTAACAGTTCAATTATATTATATCTCCATCTTATTTTTGAAAGGTTTAATACTTTGAACATTATTCTACTGGAGCAAAACAATATCATGTCTGGTATACAGCGTTATAGAAATTAATCAATTCTGGCAAATGATCAATTATTTTTGCCACTCAGATTTTAAAACCATTATAAATTTATTCAAGACTAAGTATTGACAAAGAAATAGTTGCTTAAGAGATGTTACACTAATTAAATAGAGATGTTACACTAAAAACATATCTCGTCAAACCGAGTCTGTAATTTCCGCCTGTAAAATTTGTATTAAAATGGTGTGGCGATATTGTCGTTATTTGAGTTACATTTACATATTCTTGAATAATATAGTGATTATGATGATAGTTTCCTTGAAATGTTTAAGTTCTTTATACAAACTATACATGTAAATTCATGTTTTATGCACTTGTGAAATAGATCGAACTTATATCTTAGCTCCAAATTTGATACAAGCTTTCAAAGTTGTTGTTCTATTATAATTTGTATTGTATCTTTTTTGCCAAAACGTTAATATTATGACCATTCTTATCAAAATTAGCAACATTAAATTTTCTTAAAACATTAAATTCAAACCATAATAAAAAATATTATTTACACGGATTTATTTAATTATTTGTTAAACGTTACAACCATCATCGTTGTTTCTGTTCTGAGCATGCAGTGTAAACAATGGAAATAAGAGTAATAAATTAGGGATTTGTCTGAGCATGCAGTGTAAGATACTAAATTAGGGATTTGTCTATAAAACGGTTAAGGTTTAGCATCTAGATAACGAGACAGTTTAACTATACTTTTTGCATAGGTGGACTTATCTTATTGCTTATTCACTCTGTTGATAAGATAAATAATACTTACTAGAACGTCTAGGAACATCAACCGCGAAATAAAGTAATATTATGTACATAATTTGAGATTTTGATGCCCCTCGTATTCATTTGATAACGATGTCTGCACTACACGTAAACACTACCAGCAAAATTTATATCTCACATGATAATAACACTCGGTTAAGAAAAATAAACGCACGTTAGATATCTGCTGAAGACTTTTGTTGTGTTAGCTTACAAGCTACTTTGACACATATTTGAAAGCCTTCCTGAATAATTATAACATTAAAATAATTCTTCATTTAACTAAAATTCTAATAATTCGAAATTCTACTCCGATACAAATCCCAAATTGGTTTCATTAAATACACTAGAAAAAAGGTCATGCGTAAACATTTCAGTTATCAAACACTCGTGACTCAAGCTTAGTGTGAACCGGGCTGATGCTATCTCTTTATATTGAGCAATTTGTTCCATCATTTCAACACATTGATCAAATGTTATTTGACTGATTTTATCGCAAACTTGATACTGTCATTTATTCAATATTATGATAAAATGGGATCCCACTATTCTGCAAAATGTATTATACATAATTAACTGTCGAGATTTTTGTTTTGCTAAATTAAGCATATTAACCTTTAAACTATCCAATAGGCCGCACACTTTTCAACTAATTTTGAAAGTTTATTAAGAATACTGGATTGCTTCACGTTTCATATAGCTAGGATCTCTATGGACAGCATTTATAAATACTTTTATAAGAAGCATGGCTAGTTTGAAAATATATTTTGTTGGTTTGATATTAACGAGATAAAATATCAAGTTTTCTGTTAGTACGTATGCTTTAGGAATAATACGAGTACTATAAAGGTTGTAATCATTCTACGAAAATGTCAATTTGAGTATTATAATAATACGATGCCAATAAATAAACACCACATAGTGGTAAACTTTAAAATTCACGAAGTTACTTAACAACCACTATGTTTATTTTTTTATTCTGGTCATTTGATCTTTGGAATTAAAAGTGACATTTATTATTATATAGAAATTTTTTTGAACTCTTTTGTTCCATCAATATACATTGTTCAAGTAACAAGTTACTGCTGTTATGAAAACAGCTCCCTTGTTAATATTTGACGACCATTAGCAATATGTCATACTCCTTTTAAATTTGACAATTCTGATATAACCAAAGGGAACACAGATAAATAAGGGATTGTTTATATAATTCACAAATATCAGTTAGGAGTATTATGATACAATTTCTTCTTTGACATCAGACATGTGTCTACATTGAAACTATATTTTACATCATTCATTTTCACCTTTGTCTTTTTCAGAATATAATGTACTGGATAATTTGTTTATTAAATGTGTGATGTATTAAGTTTGAACAGTAAAAACACTACATTATCAAAATATTAAAAATGCTAAGTAAATGCGTATTTTGCCCGAGAACCGTATAATATTTTACATTAAAATGATTTAAGAAACATGATTATAGCAACACGCTATCTATATCAACATCTATTTTTTTTCAGCACATGTAGTTGTGCACATCGGGTTTTGCTTTTATATTTACTAAGAATTTGAAGATACGTTGTCCGTGACTTAGTAAGAACCGTTTTAAAATGTAATGTCACTTGTACCTCTGAAGTGATTAAGATAGTCAAAGAATCAACAAACATTTCACGATTGTGGGCTAGCAGTCTGAGGTTTTGTGTGTGTATTCATTCAATTTTGTTAGAATTATTGTGCATAGTTCAAAAAGAATTGGACCTGAAGTCATAAAACATGACAGGAATGTAGTCAGCATGCACATGGGGTTATATGTACAACATTCTGGCTATACTTCGTATATAAACGTCAAAAGATGGAATCGAAACTTTTTCAAACGTCGTTGAATTAAAAAAACATATATGTATATAAGTTTCTAACAATGATTTCTGGTTGTGTTTTACGTCGCACCAAAACAATATGAGTCATGAAGCGAGTGTCCTGCTTAACTGATGGAGTAGACTGACGGACGTCCCGGATAACTGGATAGCTTTCTCATAGACGCTGGCGAGTGCAATCCTTGAAATGACGTAGAAATATATTTTCAATCAAATCAATATGTAAGTTATACTTAAGCGGCTTAAAAAATCAGACCCGATTTCAATTAACTTATTTTTTTCTGGAATTTGAAATCTCTAGCGCATTCTTAATCTATCTTCAATTACAAAATTCCAATTAGAAAAATGTAATGATCATGGGGAAGAATTGTGTTAAATGTAATAACGAGCAATTAATTACATACACAAGTGTTCAGTTCGTAAGAGAATCTGGGTAAAGTTTCATTTCTTTTTTTCTAATATAATTATTCTAAACATTGTATATATAGACTTCATGCGTAAACACCTTATACCTTACAGAGAGGCAAATTACCTTTTTCTCTGTCAAGATATTAAACTAGAGATTGTACTATAATTACGAATTTATATAGTGATTCTATTCAGACAACATGCTAATTCTCATGCTAATTTAACAATAACGCTACAATTAGCACAACATAATGTGTTTGTTACATTATATATGTTATTTTTGGCAAATTGTCTAAGCACAATATTTGGGGCCAGTTAGAACATTTTGGTCTCCCTAAGGAATTTACAGATCCTTTTTATATATTAAAACAAAGCAACGCTTGTTTCTTTTCACCAACACGTTTAACTAATCGGCCAAGGAAGCTTCTCATTATTTTCGTCCGTATTTCTTCATTTTCCTCGTAACATAATGCCTTATTTAAATAGAAAATATTTTTTCGTCTTAATCCAGCTTAATTAAATTCACGCGTGATTATCAATTATATATATCACATCACATATGTCGTAGCACTCAGTTCTAAGTAATGGGTCTTTTGCGTGCATATTGCGACAGTTAAATCAATATCTTCATCTGATATTTACAATCTACCATTAATAGCATAGTGTTTTGTTATCATTTCTTCTCTAAAATTAATAGAACATGTTTAATTTAATAAATATAGAAAAATACCTACTCGTTATTTTGATAAGACACGAAAACATATTTGATCAGTTTGATATTAGGAATTGTAAGACTAAGTGCAATTACTAGCAGTCTTTTTTTCCATTACTACGTCTTCCTTCTACTTTAAAATGTCGTCTGAATTACCAATGATGTCTGTCTCTTACTCAATTACAGATGACCCTATTATTATGTTATATCATAACATCTTCAAAAATGCCATACAACGTTTATATTTAGTGTGTATGTGCAATTTCTTAGCTTTGATAACAAGCAAATTGTTTGGTATATTGATGTATGCTTTCCTTACGTTACTGTGTTTTTTTACATATGTTTCTAAAAAAAGAAAACTGCTTGAGGTAAAAAACTGTGCAAACTCAATGAACGTGTACATTATGTTTGATGTACATTAATACCATATTTCCAAGAATAACGAATTCAAGCCTTTAACACATTTACTATTTTCAATGTCGTTTATAAGCAGCTGTTGTATCTTAAAATTAATCTCTGTATTTTTTTCTGTATTTAAAAGGAGATTAATGATGATAATAGAAACAGACAAGAGTGTATTTGTGTAAATATTAACTATTCTGGTAAACATCATCTTTCATCATGAGTCATAAGCGTCTATAGCATTGTACATTGTAGCATGTACAAGATGTAGAGCTAAACAGATCACAAGAATGCATGTTTTACATTATTGGTCACAGTACATTTAACAAGTATAACAATGAATTACAAACATTTACTTTGATTGTAGAATGCAAACTCTTGTATTTAGGGAGGTCACTGTATATACTACTAAAATGAAAAGAGAAGACATCGACATTTAACTTACAGACCTTAACTATGTCACAATCTTTAGATCTTAATGGAGAAATGCTAAAGTTTTGTATTATTTAAATACCTTTTTGGCGTTTGTGGCCGAGTTGTTAAGGTTTGCTGACTTGGAATAATTTGCCCATGACTGCTGTAGCTTCAAATCCTAGCACATTGGATTGTAACTTCTTGTGTCTGAAATAATGTAATGTGAATCACCAAAGTAAGTACACAATATCGCCACATGTCATTTACAAAAACTTTATGTCACTTATCTTATACGCTTATTTTGTTGATCGGCATTATACTGGTATATCGATGTATACATACGTAGTTAGTGAATTACCGATAGTCTATGTATAATAATGCCAGTAAAAAACTTCGATATTACATAATCATCATTCTATTAGTGCCAATTTAATATTTTATAATTGTTACGTTCATTATGCCCCCACAAAGTGGGGAGCATATAGCGTTACACTTGTCCGTCCGTCCGTACGTCTGTCCGTAAGTTCCGAAATCTTGTGAACGCAACTCCTCTTAAACCGGATGGTAGATTTTGCTTAAACTTCTAGGAATGAATAACCTCAATGTTTAGATGGTCGACAGGAAGGATTTTTTGCTGCGACCAAATTTAACAGAATTATGACCCTTTGTTGATTTTTTACTATATACTATGTAGACATTTTGTGAACGCAACTCCTCTTAAACCGGATGGCAGATTTTGCTTAAACTTCCATACAGATATGCATGCTCTTGTTTACGAGCACATCTGCACAGTGCGGGCATCCGTGTCCTTTGGACACAGTTCTAGTTTTTACATCACTTGATATGTCTATATTCTAATAAAAACTGTTGTTATTGTATTGATTTATCTATGTATTGAAATCATTTCTTCCGTTTATAACTTTAGCGTCAAGTTGCGATGGCAGTGATGACCATAAATAACATGGCAGCGAACCAAACGACAACTTGTTTATACAAGTTACAACTGTCTATAATCACCTTATATAGAATAAAATAAACTCCTTTATTATATACTTATAAATGAAATATTGAGATATATTTATTAAATCAATTGCGTATTTTCATTTTCCGTATTTTCACTGTAAAAATTTATTTTTCACTGCAGTGAAACATAATTTCCGTATTTTCACTGGTGTCTTGCTGAACTACTTTCTATTAAATTCTGCCAATACGCAAAATTTAAGGGAAATTCTTTCAAATTTTAATGTCAAAAAGAGAAATGTATATAATCAACAGAAAATTCAGGTTTTTTTTCTATAAATACATGATTTATTTTCATCTTGTAGCATAAAAATTATATCATATTTCACTCGTGGCTATCGCCACTCATGAAATATTTATTTTCATACCACTCGAAAATAAAGCAGGTTATTTATAGAAAAAACTTGAATATCCTCAATTATTTTGCAATCACTTTTTTAACAGAAATACTCTTTGATAAAATACTTTCAATTATTTTCAAGTTTATTATGTTACAGCTTTCCCTTTTCCATCCTTTAAAGACACTTTTGTCTGATATTTTTATCATTCCAATAATTTTCTTTTTATTTTGAGTGTTTGTAAATTTTATTTACGAGCGTAGGACGGTCTTTTTTCAAAAAAAAGTTTGTCTTGTGAAAGGAGATAATGTAATACTGTCTAATGAATGTATAACTCATTTATGAAGAAAAAAAAAGAAAATAACAGACTGTTTCAGACTGAGAACATATATAACACAGCGTGATATTCTTACAAAGAATCAAGTACCGATATGTAATTGATTTAAAGCGGTTTTTGTGTTATTAAACTTACAACTTTAACCGACTGGAGTTTTTATTTATTTATTTATATGACAAAATTATTAGTTGTCTTTCATAAAATGCAAATCTTTACTTTTAAGGACGTGATTCTACAATAATTCAACAAAGTTTTGTTTTGAGTTTCATGAATCTTGGATTCCCAAAACAAAGCTCATATAATAAAACAAAGTCCCTGTTTTAAAAATCTGATAAGATATTAGCTTTAGCTCCATATTCCGTTTTACAATTTTCTATGATATTGTGACATTCTTTCTAACAAACACAGTAATATTCCTGGGGTCATTCAACGGATAAAAATATAATTTGTAAATTTGAGTTATAATCTGCAATTAATAATGTAAAATATAAAACTACACACATGATTATCAATACATAATATATTTAAGAATATATGTCATTTAAGTAACATCTGTATGTTTCCATATTGCTATGTATTTAAAGAATAAGTTACACAATAATAAGTATGAAAGGAGTAAAATCACAAACATTGCACGTTGCTTTAGACAAATTTATAATAAAAAAATATACCCTTTCCTCAGTGAAATAACAGTTTTTTTTATTCCTTCAAACTAACTTGTATCAGCAATATAAAGTGTTTACAAGCATAACTGTTAATTATTATCATAAAGCATTCCTTATCATGTCAGGTACGAGTATGTGTTATTTTAAAATAAGATACCTCAACTCACAAAAAGAAGGATACGACAATAACCAGCGAGTTTCGTTTTTAGGTTTAACGATTTTGTTATGATATTAAATGTTTTTCTTATATTCTCTTCATTCTCAAATATATGCCTTTAATATTCCCTTGCTCATTAAAAGTTTTCTTTTACAAAATTGTATATGTGTCAGTGTTGAAATGAATTTTGTATCAACTATGTGATAAAATAAAACATCCCGAACAAGGAAATTACCGTGTATAAACACTTATTAGTTGATGTATGCGTCTTTTGCGTGACAATAATGACCTGTTTTAAAATGTTAGTTTGTGAAATCACAATATATATCTCAACACAAGTTCTAAAAAATGAGTTCTCTCTCCAACAGCATGTTTAATATGTAAGGCAGACCACAAAATGCTGAATAGCTTAATGTGCAGAGAAAAATAAAAGGAAAAAATAAAGGTTGGAATAAAAAAGATAAATGTATACTGATAGAAAACAATTAATATTTAATTGTCACATAAATACATTATTAGAAAAAACTGATACTTGTTAAGGTAATTGATTTCATTTTCTTACAACACTGAATATTACGAGTAAAGGGAAGGCCCCACCCCCTCCTAAAATCAAATATCTTCAAATCGATCCTTATTTAAGTTTTATTTAAGATTTATTTCTATATTTATAATATTTTATGCTAATAAACCCGAATCGATAAGATTCAATGTAATATTAACCAGTGATATTTACAAATTCAGGTTGATATCTATCACAACATGACATATGATGAAATTTAATATTAATAAGAGATTTAACTTAAGGCATTAATGTCCTTCCTTATACGTATAACTGCCAATCAGAATAGTAATTAATAGACAATGACAGGAAAGTTATATAAAGGCATGTATTTTTCCAAAAAAAACAAACAAACAATGTAACAATGTAAAAGTGACAGCTAACTCGTTCATGAATTGCAAGTTTAGCTGCAAATTCTTTAAAACTTTAAAAACATAAACATAAACAGGAAAGACTCTTATATAACATGCTCGTCATTCAAAGAAATATTCAAAACAGACACGCACATTTCCACCATAGATTTATAGGGTAATTTTCAACATTATCTTTTCCATTACATTGTCTTACGGGCCTGTCGGGGGTAATTTGAATATTCATGGACGTCTGTTCCTTTCGCCGTTTATGAAATAACTAGTCTGTGATTGTCTGCGAACTATATATCATAAAAGTCAGAAATATTTAAGGTATCTGATAACAGACAACATATAATTGGGAACAGAGACACATATCTACAAATTTGTTATGTCTGTTGCAAAGAATACATTGGTTTATATTCTGTTATCTGTCTGTAAATTGCTTAAATTGTCAACATATTCTTCATTGTTACATTGAAATATGCCCTGAAGCTCTCTCAATTGGGTTATATACGTTTGTTCAAGATCAGGATCACAACATGTGACACGGATATTGTTGTAATGTGTGCATTACTTTTTATGTCTTGAAAAAATTAACGCAACAGGCTTAAGTTATAAATTCTAACACTCACGTGATTTTGTCACTATAGACAAAGAAGGACAAAAACTGGTGTTAAACGGACAATAAACACCGGTTAGGGACTACTTGAATATGCGCTGTTATGTTTTCACCCTCGATTGTATAGTTTACAAAGCATTTTAAAGCAACAATAAAAAACATTTTTATTTATATTTTCAGTTCTTAAAATGTTTTCTTTTCAAACCATACCGAAATAATATCTCACATACACTAACGCCACCTATTAGATCCATATCAGTTAATAAATATTTTGACAAAACGGCGCCAACCGTAAGCAGCGTAATGACGTCATCCTAAGTAAACAACACATTTATAAACAAGCTGACGTTATTTCATACATACAAGAATGATAAATGGGGCACTAATGTAAACACAATACGACGTAAGTTTTTATTGTTGAAAACTTGATAAATTACGTTTTTTTCTTATTATTTCTTTTGTTTAATAATTTCTATAACTTCGCAACAGTAGGGTGCGGAAATCGAACAGCGTTATACGAAAATCGGCACCGGAAGTTATTTCCGCTTGAAAAATAACATTAGTGATTTTCCTTATTTCATCGTGTTAGAATCGAAATAACATCTGCCTGAGAGGTGTATATCGGCTATTTAACACCGGTTTTGTCGTTTTGATGCGACAAAATTAACCACTCAGGCCTACGGCCTTCGTGGTCAATTCATACGCATCAAAACTTCAAACCGGTGTTAAATAGCCGATATACACCTCTCAGGCCGATGTTATTTCTTAAATATATAAAAGCAAACGATTCAATATTGACCTTTTTTCTACTGCTCTTTTCTTCTTAAGTCGTCAGCGAAAGATGTTGTCACATATCTTTTTCTACCCACTTTTTACATGTTTTATTTTAAAAATTTAATATTGTTGACAATTTAAAAAAACTCGTTCAACAGCACTAAATCTATGTTTTGGAAAATAAAGCTGATTGAAAACGCAAATATTTGAAGCCATTGAAAACACGCTCTACAACGTGGTCATTGATGCCAGCACGTAAGTGGTAAAGATTGAATACGTTAGTGATGGGGGACGTAAGAAATGTGAACAGACTCGATTAACTGAGTCTGATCTTTTGTACGATATTGTTATTTTCATTGCTTCTGAGAAATAACCACTCTTACATATTTGTTATGGCATAATGCAATCAAATAATTTTGAAATGTAGTTAAGGATCATTCGAAGCATTTATTGTCACCCATAAATAGTAATTAAGCATAAAAGGAGCTAAAAGTTAAGCTAATCACACCAATTACAGTTTCTCTATTGAAATAAATAACATAAATGCAATGTTCGGATATCGACATATCTTATTTATTAATCTCTTATTATAATATTCTAAACTCTTAAAAATTGGCACAGTAATTGATATATGCGTTTTATCAAATCATGATTGATTCATTATAAATGACAGTAGACAGTGATCAGGAAACATAAATTATGTCTTTGGCTCATTCGGATGTTGGCGTCGCTTATTTTTCGCAAAGGTTAATTGAGAGAGAAACGAGCAGTTGTTAAGTACATAAATTGCCTGTTGATCATCTTAAGGATCTTTGTTTTGATTCTTTGCTAATTTTTTAGATTGTTAATGTTGAAAAAAAAAACATATTTGTTTTCTTTCCTATAATATGTTTTGTCTGTATAAACTTCCATTTTATTTCCTTTTGGTTTAAGAAATACGTTCTATGCAGCTGAAATTCTCTTGGGAACAATTTAGTTCATAAAGATGTAAAACTGTCTTAATCTAATTGATAAGTCTAACATGCTGTATTTATTTCTTTGGAATTGTAAAATGACATCACGTTGAAATATTTTTATACCTTTGACCGTAAATGTTTTTACAAGTGCAATAGAAAGGAACTACTGAAAATTATTATTTATATTTGATTTTCTAGCGTCTTGTGTGAAAAAAGAGAAAACGAAATCCACAAAGAACGCTTAAAATGGCACAGAATAGTTTGTAGGCACGGTTTGATTGAACCTGTTCACGAACGGTAGTGTTTATTGCAAGATAAGGTTGACTTCCCGTAGAACCGATTTAAGCAGAATTCAAAATGATGAAATATTTCGTTTTCAGAAACAACCCCATATATGTTAATAAGGCATTTCCTTCATTGTTATTGTGGCAAAATATTTTTCTAGTGTTAACTTTCTTAACTAGATGATGTGTAATTGTATTTATGTCTTCTTGTTTACATATTTATCTTTCACAACGATATACGACGGATGCTCCAGAAATTCTCGAAATAAATTCAATAATATATTTTAATACGCGACCCTCAATATATCACTATAACAATGTTGAATCTATCCTCTTAGTAGGATGGCTGATTTGTGCCATGTCGCATTTTTGCTCCGCGGGGTGCCGGACCATTACGAGAAATTCCATATTTTGCTCCATGGGCCGCAAGGCGAATACATGATAGTCAATACTTTGTCGCATTTTCGTGTTTTTGCCTGGTGCCAGGTGGAACGAAACTACTACGAAAACACTACACAGTCACTTATTTGACGTATTTTGCCCCACTAGCTATTCGTTTCTTAAATTTATCTAAAAAGTTTGTTAAATATGCGGTTTATTGGTTTACAAATTACTGAACATATACAAGATATCTTTGGAATATAAACCGACAACCGTCTACTCAAAGAAGAAAACGTCTTGTAATTCAAAGCTGGAAAAGGATATGATGACACTTTCTGCAATATAAAACAATTCTCTTCTGAGATATTGCCGTGCTTCTTTTGTAGTCAGAAATCTAACACTACAACTTTGTATACATGTTCTACTACTTAATTTATTATGACATCTGTTTATAATTAAGAACAAAAAGGTTTCATTTTTTCATGTTCCGAGAAAAGAATCCCTGCATACTTTCAAAAGAATTTTTTTTCACAAAAAACGTTAGAAAACTGTAAAAGAATATTAAATGGTAAATCAGTTACAGAATAACAGTTAAATCAATATCTTCATCTGATATTTACCGACCATTAATAGCATAGTGTTTTGTTGTCGTTTCTTCTCTAAAATGAATAGAACATATTTAAATACGTTTTTTGATAAGACATGAAAACACATTTGATGAGTTTGGTTTAAACAATATTTATTTCTTCATCATTATTTACAGACAATATTACAATATATAAATTTCATTCAGGATTGAGCAGAAAGCTTGGAGCTTATATGAAACTCTCTCCTGTAAAAAAACATATCTACAATTTATTTTAGTAACAACATGACATAGCAAAAGTTCATTGTACCTGCATTTAATTCCTTCCATATATTACAAGAAGATAATAAATACCTACTACTTTGTAAAGGATTATAAAGAGGAGCTGAACATGTCAAGTGTGTAATGCAATGCCTGTATCAAATTTAAATAGTTTCTCGACATGGGGGAAAGGGAGATAAATAGACAAAAGAAGAAAAAAAGAGATCAGAATAGAGACAAAAAGTGGAGTAAAGGGGCGGGGTCACTGTACTATAATGGAAAGTGTAGGTCCTATTTAAGAATATTACTAGAATTATTTCTTTTATTATATACCAAGTATTGACACTTTAAATGATTTCTTTATAAGTAATGTAGTAATAAGTTTCCTAGTGACAATATGCTATAATTATTATAGCATATAATAAGGAAACACATAAGACAGAGGCTATGGAAGCAAGATAAGGTAACTCTTACGAAACGAAATGAAGAGCGCCCTTACTTGCGTAATACCTTGTGAGTTTATTACAAAGTATCTTAAACACATAGATAAACAAGATAATCCAGATTCCATATTCAATTAACATTTCAAGTTCATATATATGACTTGTTATTTAAAGCGTCTGCATGCATACTCCAGTGCATTGTTACCATAATGAAAGAAAATTATTTTGCAAAACTATAATTCAGATCGGTTGGAAACAGTTGCCCCTGACTGCTTTCTCGTGGACCTGAACTCAACCAGAGCACGAACTGGGACCTAGAAGCTCCAATAAGGTCTTCCTGCGACGACACGCGTCCCAGTTCGTGCTAGGTGTACTCCTGAACCTCGACCCTCATGTGGTGGTCGGGATCCAGGAGTACCCCCGACATCACGATAAGCTCTATGCACAGGTGTCAGAGGCAACAGTTACCCCCATCTTTAGTACTAAGTTAAATAATAATAATAATAATAATGATGATAATAATAATAATAATAATAATAATAATAATTATAATAATAATAATAGAAAGGAGAATAGAAGGATAAAAGACATTATTTAAATAAACCTTTTCGTCTTCTGAATGTACTTTTGAACATGTAAGAATATAGATGTGTTTGATTCATATGAGAGATTGGCATCACCGAATAGGAGTATAGATAGGTTGTCTGTTGTAAAATTTCGTAAATTGTCAAGAAGTTCAGCACGCTGTACATTAAAGCGTGGACATTTAAAGAAGTAATGACACGTGTCTTCGATTTCCCCACATTCGCAGAGAGGACTGTCTATAATATTTTTTGAAAATAAATGCTCCTTTAGTGAACTACAATGGGTCCTTAGTCGTGTGTGATATACTTGATCAGTTCTCGAGCCAATATAATAGTACTTCGGGATCTTTTGTGAATTTGAGTTTAACTTGCTTTTAAAAATACTTAAGGATGAAGAACTTCTATAATCATTTGGGAGTTGATTCCATTCAGAGACAGTAAGTGGAAGAAAAGAATTTGAATAAAGTTGGGTGTTGCAGTGTATAATTCTAGAATTGGCAGAATTGCGGAGATTATATGTAGTAGTATCGCCAACATTATCAGGGACTAAATTGGATAAGTACGACGGAGTTATGTTGTTTTTCATCTTATAAAATAAAGTAAGTCTATGATTTTTTCTTCTGATTTTAAGCGGTTCAAATCCAGTTTCTGTGTATAAGTTTGAGATAGAAACAAGTTTAGTGGCCCCAGTGATAATTCTACAAGCTTCAAGCTGTATTTTCTCAATTTCATATTCCTGATGTATTGTTATGTTGTCCCATACGACATCTGAGTATTCAAGAAGTGGTCTTATAAACGTAATATATATGATTTCTAGAGATTTTCTATCAAGAATAAATTTTAATTTTCTCATGACGTTGATTCGTTGCCATGCTTTTACTTTGATAGTGTCAATATGATGTTTCCAAGTGCCGTCATTTGAAAAAGTAACACCAAGATGTTTGTGAGTTATGACTTCCGATATTTGAGTACCATTCATTTCTAAAGGGGGGTGGATAGGCTTAGTAACTTTTCGAGAAATTAATAATGATTCAGTTTTATTTGGGTTGAATGTAACCAGCCATTTATTTGCCCAATTAGTGACTTTATCCAGATCATTGTTCAAAATATTCGCAGCTGTTATCGGATTTTCAACAATTATATACAAGCTTGTATCATCAGCAAATAGTCTAATAGTGGAATTTATATCACAAACAATATCATTGATATAGACAAGAAAAAGAAGAGGACCAAGGATGGAACCTTGTGGAACGCCAGAAGAAATATTGATAATATTTGACATGGCTCCAGGAAGTACGACTCTCTGTTTCCTCTCTGACAAATAATCACAGAACCAATCAAGTAATTGATCTGCTACACCAGTCAACTTTAGTTTATACAATAGACCTCGATGCCATACACGATCAAACGCCTTAGAAATATCACAGAAGACGGCACGAACTTCTTTACCAACATCAAGAGCTTGACAGAATGTGTTATAAATAGATACGAGCTGATGAGTTTGATATTAGGGATTATAAGACTTATTGTGGGTATTAGATTTTTTCCATTCTTCCGTCTATTTTTCTACTTTTAAATCTCGTCTGAATATTGTTGTCTATCTCTTACTCAATTAGAGATGAACCTTATGTTATGTGATATGGTTATATTTTCAAATTGCCATACAAATTTTATTTAGTATGTAAGTGTTTTTCTTAACTTTTATAATAAGTAAAGTTAATATTTTGATGTATGATTTCCTTACGTTACAGTGTTATTTTAATATAATTATATTTTTGTACAAATAGAAGTAAAAATCTCAATGAACGTGTCGGTGATGTTTGATAATAAAACCATTTCTCCAGCAATAATGAATTCAAGCCGTTAACATATTTACTATCTTTCAGTGTCGTTAATTAATAGCTGTTGTATCTGGAAATTAATTGTATTTTTTCTGGATTTGTTAGGAGATTAAAGATGACTACAGAAACAGACAAGTGTCCTTGTGTAAAATATTACTATTCTAGTGAACATCATTTTTTCATCTAGGCGTCTATAACATTGCATAAGATGTAGAGCAAACCAGATCTTAGGAAAGCATTATTTACATCTTTAATTTATTATTTTCAGTACATTGAACAAGTAGTAAATTAAATAATTTACATTGATTGTAGAATGCAAACTCCTATGTGTAGGAATGTCACTGTATGTGCTAGTAAAGTGAAAAGAGAAGACAACCATTATTTACAGAATCAAATTAAATTATGTCACGATCTATAGATCAAATTGGAGAAATGCTTGTTTTGACTGAATGTTTTAAACAGCGTTCATGGCCGAATTTTTAAGGTTTGCTGACTTGGAATAATTTGCCCATGACTACCGTAGCTTCAAATTTTAGGCACACTGGATTGTAACCGCTCGTGTCTGTAGTCGTGAAAGGTTTTCTTCTTACAGTAAGTACAAATATCATCACATGTCATTTACAAAAAGAAAATGGCACTCATTGCTATACTCTTATTTTTCCTGACCGAAATCTCACTGGTATATTGATATCTATAAAATATTTGAATTGCTTATAGTATAATTGTACCATTGAAAGAATTTATTATATAATCATCATTCTAACATTACCAATTTAATATGTTATAATAGAATGGTTCATTATCACATCACTTGAAATACCTTTACCCTGATATTCACTGTTCTTAATATATTGTTTGACATATGTTTTGAATTATTTCTTCCGTTTATAATTTAAGCGTCAAGTTGCGGTGGCAGTTATACATTCTATTACATGGCAGCAAACCAAACATGTTTTTGAGACAACTCGTTTGTTATTAACAAACAAGGAATTACTGTCTATTATCACCTTATATGGGGCAATAACGTACATCTTTTTAAACAGTATGTATGTTTCTATAAATGTTGTTGTTTTTATTTTATATTGTTCACCCGCTTGAAAAAAAAAATTTTCTTTTTTTTTGAGTTTATTATGTTACAGTTTTTCCACTTTACACCCCTTAAAAGACACTTTTGTCTAATATTTTCATTATTCCAATAATTGTCTCTTAGTTTTTGTAAATATGTTTTACGAGTGACGAACCGTCTATCTAGAGAAAATGAAATTTGGAAAAAAGATTGTCTCTTGAAAGAAAATGATGTAATACTGTCTAATGAATGTATAACTAATTTGAGAATAAAAAATGAAATATAAGACTGTTCCAGATTAAAAACAAATATAGCACAGCGTGATAGTCTTAAAAAGAATGAAGTACCGCTTTATGATTCATTTAAAGTGTTTTTAAATATATTTACAACGTTTACACTCTGAAGTATTTATTTGTTTATACGGTAAATTTATTAGCTGTCTTTTATCAAAAACAAATCTTTGCTTTCAAGAAACGTGATTCTACAACAATTTTTCAATTTTCTGTTTGTCATGATGTTTATATAATCTTGGATTCCCAAAACAAAAAGTAGGATATGTCAACAATCAGCGAGTTTCGTTTTTTGTTATGAACTGTTTTACGATTTTGTTATTGTAATAAATGTTTTTCCTATATCCCCGTCACTTTTGATTTATTTTTCCCTTACTCTTTATAACTAGTTTTACTTAATTGTACATGTGTCAGTGTTGAAATGAATTTTGTATCAAATATGGTATAAAATAAAAGATCCCGAACAAGGAAATTGCCGTATATAAACACTTATAAGTTGATGTATGCGTCTTTTGCGTGACAATAACGACCTGTTTTGTGAAATCACATTACATATCGTATTTGTTTTGTGACACACGTTCTGAAAAGGGAGCTCTCTTATCAAAACATTTCAAGCTTAGGTTGGTATGTAAAGCAGGCTACAAATGCAGAATTGCTTAATGTTCAAAATGAAGGTAGAAAATATAGACTAGAATACACCTTTAAACATATTAAAGTATATTGATAGAAAACAATACAAATTTAATTGTCAAATAAATACATATTCTATATATAATAAACTGATATCTTTTAAGGCAATTGATATTATTTTCCTGCAATACTGAATATAACGAATGAAAATAAGACCACACCTCCTCTAAATATCAAATGTCGTCTTCATATCGATCCTTATTTAATTTTTAGTTAAGGTTTATTTCTATGTTTCTTTTTTTAACTTAAAAAACCCGAATCGATAAGATTCGATGTGATAATAACCAGCAAGTAACAAAGTTTGAACTCAATGTTGTAAAATTGGAATTTACATTCTTCTGGATAATTTCACTTTTCATTATTTGGTACTAGCAGTTCATTTATACAATGTATGTTAACCACATTATGGTCAATATGACAATCAAGCCTATTAAATCGTAATATTTTGCTATTATATATCAAAATATACATCTCTCTAATCAAGCAAGAAATGTTTAACAAACTGCAAATTATAACAGATTCAAGTTTAGACAATATTTACAAAACATTCATCCAGTTAATTCGTCACTTCATGTATTATCTAATATTTGAATATTACTAAATCATTTTGAGGTGACATAAAGTGTATAACACTGGGATGAACCTTAACTTTATTAAATGATGATTACTGTTGGATATATATAAATGTATCATATAGTTTTGTAAAACAACATGCTTTTTATGGGTGTTTTGTATATCAAGCTTCTTTGTTCTCGTGCAATTATATACTTTCTCAGCATTCAATCCAAAAATACAATGGCTCAATCCTTGCGAAGTGGACTGTTTTATTAGAGGTTTCCATTTTCATTTGTCAATTTTATTTATGTAAATGCGATAAGCCGAATGCAATGTCCCTCTGAAAGCTCAGATAACATGCATATTATACCAAACACGTTATCTTTACGAGGATGCCGGTAATCTCAATATATCTTTGTTCAAATATAAACTGTCAGCATGGAGCCTCCCGTCAGCATATCAGTATTGATAAATCAATGGAATAATTCAATATATAAAAAGTTATCATTAATTTTGAAGTACATGTATATGCATTCTTTATGCGAAAAAACTGTTACGTCTTAAAGAACAAATTATTTGACAGAACACAAAATAAATAAAAAAAAATAAATAAAAGAAAATATAAAAAAAACAACAACAAAAAAAAACAAAAAAAACAACAAAAAAAAAACAAAAAAAACACACAAACAAACAACACACAAACAAACAACAACAAATAACAGCGAGATCTATGTAAGATAATCAATAAAGATATCTCTAGCAATTAAGAAAACTTTTTGTATTATTCTGATTTTGTCTGCAAATTGTACAAAATGTCATCATATTGTTGTATCATGTCCAGTTTTCTTCTTGAAGTAGATAAATGTTGCTAGGTATTCCTGTGATAATCAAGTGAAAACAAATTTCTCTGCACTTCTTTTTGAAATAATCGAGATGTTTAGATTTCCTTTTAGTCTTTTTGTATTACTTTCTTTATTGTAAAGTTATTAGGTTTGCTAATCACAAAATCTTCGAAAATGTTCTTAACAGTAGTTTTCTGTTCCCCTTTTACATGTATATGACCCGTTATGTGTAACTGTAATGACTGCATAACTTTTATGCTGTAATAGTTTACACATTTGGACATTCTTTTTTATTTATATATGTTATGCTGTTGGCAAACACAAATTTCTTTGAGTATTAAGTGTTTTTTCTTGATATGTGAGATAATTGCAAAAGTCACAATTAAGCAGCGCAGTCCCCAATAACGTTTAACCTTACACGTCCATCGGAAAGAAACCGTTGTGAAAATATAAATGGTCAATAGTTTTATTTTACATGCTCAAGTGTATAAAAACACTATAATAGGATATTCTTATTACAAACATTTAATCTAAATCCCTCGTGAATTGAAATCTGGAATAGCTTTAAATGTTAATTTTGATATCGAACATATTACAAACTAACAAAGGCGTTTTTGTGTCCTTGCAACATAAAATAAGTTTACACATGTACTTGTATTATTACAGAACATTGAAGTTCGGAAGCCAATTCACTAATTTGAAATAGAAAAATGTTGAAATTAATACACTAAATCTGAAAAGCATTCTTGTATAGTTTTTATGATTTGAGATTACACATTTTCTTTTAGTTTTGCGTGAACAGGTATATGCATGAGATGAAATAATTCCTATGTTCACTGTGTATGTTTCCCGTTACGCAGGAATGTGAAAATAACTCAGAATTAGGTGACATAATAACACCGACTTTGTGAAATATGTGAAACAAACAATGCGTTAAGTAACCAACCAATACATCTTACAAAAGAAGTCAATTACCACATATGGTTGTTAAGACATTTTGTTTTAAATTTTATAAAAAATATTTCCAGGAATCCGGCTGTTTGCTGCAAACAAAAAAGCGTTTATTATCTATTTGTTAGATACCTTGATATAGTACATTATTAAAACGAGTGAAGTTATCTACTTATCTTTATATTATTTAAAACGTATTATTTGAAATTCTCAAAATGTGTTCACTGAATTGAGGAGAACAGATAAGGAAAACTCTCGAGAGCACGTTACTTTTTTGTTGTTGTTTCCATTCTACATGTTCCTCAGCCCCTTCTGTTTTGGTACAACACCATACCCAAACAACATGTCTGCGTTGGTATGTTATCATAAGAAATACATGTACAGTAACAACAACAGAAACATAGGCATTTTAAAGTTTAACGTGTTTTTTAGAGCACGCCTCCTTCGATTATCATACATGTAAATACATTATATATCAAATGTGTCAGGAAATCAATTCAGTGGTCCGTAATATTGTTTTATGTGTGTTTAAGCCGTCAGTCGTGATTCTAAATCCGCTTATATCAGCATTTTTTTCAATTCTAATGATCTAGATTTATCATTATGTAACAAAAGGCATCGACCAGATCACAGAGTGATCCCATATAAGAAAAGCAGGTACTTTATTTACTTATCACTTTAGTTCACTGCCTATTTTTGAAGTTATTGATTAAACGGAAATGGGTGACGTAAAGAGGGACCGACCAGATCACAGAGTGATCCCATTTTTTGTAAAAAATAAAAGCAGGGGTATAAAATTAAAACTAAAAAAGTAAAAAAGAAGTAAGAAAGGAATAATAATTCATATCATTAAGGCCTTTTTTATTACGTCGTTTGTTTGTTTGGATTTTTACGGCACGTCAACACATAACTGGCCATATCGTGCCGAATGCTATAATTGGCTTAAAATATTATGTAAAAAAAAAATTGTAAATGACAATAGAAATGAGCCAATTAGATCCTAGAATACAAGTTTATCTCTTTTAAATAATCAATTATGTTTTTTGATGGAATTGTATTAAAAAGTTCTTTGAGTGAATTTACAGAATAAAATCTATTACGGGCCTGTGAAAAATCATGACATTCAAGAAGAAAATGCTTGACAGTAAAATTTTCATTACAACCTACACAGAAAGGGGCATTGTCATTTGTGAGTAGATAAGAGTGGGTAATTTTAGTGTGTCCAATTCGGCATCGAAGAAGAACTGTTTGATCACGGCGGTTTGACAGAGATAGAGATGGTGACATATCAAGAGATGGGTTTATATCGTGAAGTTTATTAAAAACGGCATTGTCCCAATTTGCTTTCCATTCAGCTGATACGAGTTTATTTATAGCCGGTCTAAAATCACAAGCAGGTAACAATAAGTCAGTTTTTTGAAAATTTAATGATTGTTTAGCTAAAGCATCTACTTTTTCATTTCCTCGTATTCCTACATGGCTTGGAATCCAATATAATTTAACATATTTTGTTTTTAGTATATCATGAAATCGTAAAAGAAGTTTCTTTACCATGATATTGTCAGATTTTTTATTTTTAATGGATTACGTCGTACTGAATCATATATTTATAATTGAAATTATTCTTAAAGTTTCCCCTTTTTTCATTAGCTTTCCGCAAAATATTTCAAGAACATCAAACATTGTAATAAATTTACTAGGATTTTAAGAGAAGTGAAATGTTTTAAGATTTTAGTAATAAATAGCATGTTATGTGCGATAAATGATAAATTTTGGAGTATTCATCACCATATTTCTAATGCGTGACTTTATGTATACATACTTTGAGTCCTTTTTGATAATTTACGTGGATTGTAAGTGTAAATTACAATTACCTTCTTTGTTCACTTCTAAATAGTTTACTTTTCAATACATTCTCAATATTTTCGTGAAAATAATCATGAATTTGGAGGCAATTTCGACGTGTTCTAGTTTATAAACTTAAGAACTGATAATTCCAGCGTTGAATAATGACTTGATTACAATTTTTGATAATTTTATTATATTATATAATTATACTATTCACCAATACCTTCAAATAGTTTTGTTTAACAAGACAGGAAAGACTTTTATATTACATATTCGTTATTCAAAAAAACAAAACTCTGAACAGACACGCACATAACCTTCTTAAAATGTAATAACAAAGATTTATAGTGTAATTTTCAACATTAATTTTTCCATTACTTCCTCTAACAGGCCTGTCAGTGGTAATTTGAATATTCATAGACGTCTGTTCCTTTCACCGTTTATGTAATAACTCGTATGTGATGGTCTGTGATGTATATATATATATATTCATATATCATACAAGTCAGAAACATTTATGGTAACAGACTGCATAGTAATTAGGAACAGAAACACATTTCTACAATTTTGTTATTTCTGTTGCAAAGAACACATTGGTTTATATCCTGTTATCTGTCTGTAAACTGCTTAAATTGTCAACATATTCTTATATCATTGTGACTTTGGTATGTCTCCTAATTGTGTTACATACGTTTGTACAAGATAAGATCACGTATATTGTTGAACTGTGTGCGTCACTTTTTATGTCTTGGCAAAAATTCACACAATAGGCTAAAGTCATACAAGAAAATGATTAGATATTGATTTCTTTTCTAATGTCATTTTCGTCTTATGTCATAAGCGAAAGAGGTCGTCGCATTTACTTTTCCCCCAGTTTTTTAAAAAAATATATATGATCATGTTGAGAATGCCAACATCATTAAATCTATGTTTTTGAAAATAAAACTGAACGAAAACATTACTGTTTAAAGACATTGATAACAAAATTTGCAACGGGATCATTAGTAAGTGTTGAAGATTGAGTACCGCTTAGGTTGGTGATAGGGGTGAGGGTAGGAAAGACATGTTGCACTTCTACATTATCTCACATGAACAGACTGAATCCAACCGAATCTGAATTTGTTATATCATATATTGGTTTTCATTGCTTCAGAGGAATCACCACTTTAACAGATTTCTTACGACATAATGTAATCAAATTCAACATAACATATATCTCTCAAAATACTTCGGAGCATTTATATATTGCCACCCATAAATAGTAATTACGCATAAAAGGAGTATCGGAAAGGACTTTCAGAGAAAAACCATTAATTTGACAGCGTTTTCATTACTTAGGTTGTTAAGCCAATCACACCCATTACATTTTCTCTATTGAAATTAATAACATAAATGCAATCTTCAGATATCGACATATTTATTAATCTCTTATTCTAATTTTCTTAACTCTCAAAAATTGACAGAGTAATTGATATTTGCGTTTTATTAAACCAAGATTGATTGATAATCATTGATAGAAGACAGTTATCTGGAAACATAAATTATGGCTTCCACTCATCTGGATGTTGATATCGCGTATTTATCGCCGATAAATTGTGAGGGGAGCGAGCGGTGGCTCAGTAGATAAAGCTGAAGGATCTTTATTTCGATTCTTGCTCAGTACCATGTTTTTTTTTATGTAGCATCAGTACCGGTTACTTCAATAAGCTTTAAATTACCTTACTCCTATGCGGTTTGATTAAGCACTAAGCATCCCTAAAAGTTAAATATATTAAGCCATTATCACCGTGAATTAGCATTTAAGATCATGAAAATATAAATTTCTTTCATGCAACTATTTTATAATAATACCTTTTAGAAAATATTTTACTGTGGCATATTTATACAATTTATAAAGTACCATCTAAATACGTTGACAAATGTAAATATATGTTGTAAATTATACATATGGTATAAAGCAATGAGAAAGACCTTATTAGATATTGTTTTGAAAACTGCTATGGGTAACAGATAAGACAATGATAAAACATTTTTGGATCGGCAAAATGCGCGTGTTTCATATCCAAAATGTCAAGTAGTATGACCACATTGCTAACGCCTCTATTGATATAAATATATTGTCCTAGGTTGTTTAAATATAAGTATGCGTTTCAAAATCCTTTACAAACAGCAAAACTGACGTATTGATTTCCGTGTCGTTCTGATGTGACATAAAGTCAAATGGTACAACTTGTTAATGTAAAATTTGATGATACAATTCAAGCTCCAGAGATTTTCTCTGCACATATCAAAATGGTGAAATAAAAGATGTTATGGCACCTTAACCGTTTTGAAAACCTAGCAGTAAAGTTCAAATGTTCAGTTGTCGTTAATGTTCTTTCTATTTCAGTTTAAAATCTTCAATGTTCATTGAAACAAACATTGCAAGAAAGTAGGTACGTTTCAGGGGTCATATCACCGTATGCCTAAAGCATGTGCATTTAACTATCATTAATGTTAAGGGAAATCATGTTATATCACGCCTGGTAAATACATAATCTAAGTAAATATTTCTTCGTTTCAAATGACTACTTTTAAAGGAAAATAGACACGTAGCTTTTTAACCAGAAGAAAACATGGTAGATAGTTCAGCATAAAATGGAAAAACCCTGGACATTTAAAAAGGCTTGCTTTTTAAATACCATTAAAACAAGTTCACACAAAGCTCAACAAATAACGAAACATAATCTATAAAATTACACACCATTTAAATCTCCACTTATGAAAAAAAAAACAAAAACAAAAAACAGAATATTTACGACGTCTCCTCTAAAATTAAGTCAGAACAACTTAGAAACTAAAACTTAAAAAGTATACTTATCCTTCAACATCAAAAGGACATTAAAAATGATAAAGAAGAAAAAAGAACTATTATGATGATTTTCTCTCCTCTACCACATACAAATGCAATGTCACAATTATTTATTTCTGTAACATCAACAAGTACGATGAATGTCGGACTCAAGATTAAATTATTTTCGTGTGTATTTCTAATATAATCAGAACGGGACAAAAAACAAAAACAAAAAAAAAACAAAAAAAAAACAAAACAAAAAAAAAACCGAGAAAATTCGTGCATATAAAACCATAGAGCTATCTTCTTGGCGACAGAACTACCTCCTTCACGACAGAGCTGTCTCGCAGGATAAATATCATATATTAATAACTATTGTTTTGTTTCGAAAAAAATCTTATATGCATCCTAGATCTAATATCTACATGAAACGAATTCGATTTTAATTTGGATCTCTGTTTAAATGAAAATAGGAGAATAAATCATCTCTTTCTTGATAAAACGGTCCATTTTGAGCAACGCTAAATTCGTAGACCTGGAAACGCCGCTACAACTACTTTTCAAACTCAAATTTATCAACTTTACGCTTCCTGGAAACTTTAATCAAATCTACATGGTAAAGAATTCTTAAAATTTCGATATTCGATGTAGTGTTTACAAAATATATGAAAAAAGAAAACACTTTACTTTGTTGACAGCTGATTCTAGCGGCATGCACTAGCTTGGAAGTAGCGAAAGAGCGATTTACCCTATAACTCCGAAAGATGTAGCTCTATCATATACCAGGCATGAATAAGTAAAATGGTAAAACATTTAACTCAAATGACATGTTCGTCGTATTATGTTACTTTAACATTTATGTACCGTAATTTTTATTGATTTCACATATAAAATATAATATAATACATTTTCAAAAGGGAGCAATATTGAAAGATTCCGCCCTCTAAGAAGTGACATACTTAGCTAAATACAAAACCGAAATTTAAACATTGTAGTTTGCACTTGACAGTACCGTCCATGAACAGGCTCCATCAAACTGCAACATTTTCAATTTTGCCGTTTTGTACTTTCTTTATGGATTCTTTTTTCTTCTATTTTGAAGTAAAAAGGAGGCTGTTATAATAATTGAATTGTAGAACCTCAAATGAAACGCCAACAATGCTAGCATGTGTGAATAATGCAAAAGTGATCAATAAATGACTGTCAAGTGAATACTATATTTACTATTCAAACTTTTCATTCGTGCATCATGTGCATAAGAAGTATTTACATTGTTAATTGTATTTCGCTTTAGATTGGAATGCATGCATCAGTTATATTGAAAAGCGGTAAAATGTATAAAACCATAGGGGAAATTGAGCATATCTTAATTTCTATGTATCCGTACTCATGGTTATTTTATATCATTATAAATCAGCAATAAATATCTGGAAAAAAGTGATCCATTGGAAGCAATAAAAGCAGCAACATTACATGAAACTTGCAGACACAATTGAGTGATTGATTGAGTCTGTACATGTGGGATAATGAACAAGTGCAACATCCCTCACGCCCCCCCACCGTAGCAACGGCTTGAGCGGTACACAGTTTTCAAATGTAAAAAAAACAAGATCATTAAGGAAGGGCGGCTTTCAATGAACGCAAATATAATTAGACAACTGTATACCTTGTTTTCTGGGCACACTTCACAGCTAATGAAATAAATATAATTCAACAAAACATTTAAAATATAGCTTATATTGGAAGTATCACATTTATTTCAACTAGCAAAACAAAACACAATGTATTTTAAATGCATCATTAAATATTCTTCATATTGTTAAAGAATGTTTCTGTCGTAAGTCATTCATATGTTATTTCGTTTTGTTGAAATAAAAACAGTTGTTGATTTATCATGCTTATAATGACATTTTCTCAATGACATAAACGAGATAACTGCGTTTTATTCACGTGCAATTTGTATTTTGTATCTCAAACAGATCCACTAAACAAAGCAGTAAATAAAAAACCACTTTATCTTCATTATTTGACTAATAGGAAGTTAATGTCTAAAATGAAAATCTATTTCGATCAATATATCGAGTAAACATATATTTCAAACGATAATATAATTACACGTGACACGTGTTAATAAAGATCACATGAAAAATAATGGACAAATCTTAAATGCGATATGTTAATAATGATGCATACACAAATTATTCAGCACACATGTTTCTGAAATTTATAAGCAACGTGTCAATTGTCATTGAAAAAAGTGTCAACGAAGATTGATCATTTTGGCATCAACTGGGAATTCTTCACAGACAAACACCATAACATGCATTTAGCCTGTTTTATGCATGATTTCCGTGATCTTTTCAAGTAAAAGAATATTCTTCACCTTCATGGCACATGCACTATTAAATGAATTGTACTCTGATATGAGGAGATTTGATAAACTATTCTATTTGAAACTAATTTTTACATCATATATCATAATTCATTATGAGAAAGCAATGTGTATACAAGCAAAGTGTATACTAAGTAATCGATATTTATCGTATTTTAAAACACTACATGCGTCAAATCATCATAGCAAGAACTTGCGTGTGTTATTACATAGTTACGTTTTCTACTGTTTTCTTTCTGCTGATTTAAATGTATCGTAGTTCATTTAATGTAAGTATATAACACTTAACAATAATTTACAAATAAAGTAAATAATCGTAAATAACATTCCATATTTCACTCTTTTCATAATTATGTAGATTATACATTATGCACATATTCCGTTTCGTAACAAATAAAATGTACAATAAACTTAATATCTAATAAAATATAATTATAATAATGCTTTATTTACCAAATGTCATGAGTGTTCTTAAAAATAGACGTGTAACGTTTGATGAATACAGAAACAAGTATTAAAGTTTTCCCTCCTTTGGAGATAAACAGATCAGTTGGAACAACATTACCATCAAAGGTGAGTTTACATATATGTTAAATGATGAAACCATATGCTATTTGTAGCTGCCATGAATTGCAGGTAGGATTTGCCTGACAAAGTAGAAATATCATACCTAGTAATAATTTGACCACGTTATTTTCTCATAAACAATTTCAATTCACTGATCGAACATGACTTGAATAGGCAACACCAGTTAAACAATTGCTTGACATAAAATGTATAACTTCTAGAGCTGACAAAGTGATGTTTGTCTTAAAACATTTTTATAATAGAAATGTAACTAAAGATGAAAAAGTAAATGTTTTTGCCAGTTAAGTCAATTTTAAATAAATAACTTTATTAAAGCTATTAATTCTGTTTGTGTTCTGGAATCAAACACGCAATATTTTATAAGTTTATGACAACTATCAGATTGCATACTTTATGTGTTTGTTCCTAAAGAAATAAATCACAATAAATACGCTCGTACATTTCTGAAAATTTCTCCAGTAAAATAAGACAGTGAAGTTAGATTTTAATTAGAGTGAATTAAAAGACAACTATCTCAAGAGAAACCTTTGAAATATTATTCCGGTAGTTGCAACAAGGGCTTTTATTGTTTGATGTTGGTTGTCTAATTTATCTTCTTGTTGACTCTTATCCTCTATTGCAAATTGAATTTGAAAGACAAGATCATTTATTTGATCGTTTACTTTCTCTAAAAATACTACTTGGCATTTTCTTTACGTTAGGTATTTCTTATCCGGTTGTGATGAAAGCTAAAATTCAAATTCTACAATTCTATCGATCTTGGAAGACCTTCCACGATGTAACCAATAATGTTGCCATACGAAAACTTAATGTCATGAGTCCACCCATAATATGTCATCTCAGCTATCAATCTATAAGTCAATAGTTGCTATTTTTCATAGAGTAGAATCTCTTTTTAAATAACTACAATAAAATGCATGTTTGCTATCTTTTCATTTGGATACAATAAAGATACAATCAAATTGATTATTGTAATTGTATTGTAAAATAAAAAGAAATTATATTTTTGAAAATGTGATGTAGATAATAACAAAATCAAACATAAGAAAAACTAGACGAAAGTAACTATTAAGCTAAAGTTAAGACAATCGGCATAAGCATTCATATCTATAAGATATTGAAAATAACTACCAAAAACGAATTTGTCATTGCCTTAGTTTATTTGTGCCCTAATGTTGCAAATGTTTTGACATTAAGGTTTTTGTTTGCAAGTGGTCACAATCTAAGTGTTTACAAGTTAACAAGGGATACAAATATTTATTTTATGCTTTTCAGTGGATTACTGATTTATCCGTGAAAATTATATTTGATAATTTCACAGTGAAAATTATCAAAATATAATTTCACTTTTTTCAATGACGAAACTACTTTTTTAAGATTTTCCCCATGTGGTACCTCAATTTTATTTTTACTGACAATTCTGACAATATCAGGCTGTTACAAAAAATAGCAAAGCTGAAATAGATAAATAACTTAAATGTCAAAAGTAATAAAGAGAGAAAACTTTCTTCTATTCCTTCAAATTCCAATCACAAAATTTCGTCTATAATTTTTTTTGTTTCGTTTTTACAGTCTGAAAAATACATTCCTTCCCCATGCTAAACTGCTCTTGATGACATTTGGGCATATTAAAGTATCCTACGAGCAATAACTGCCGTATGCTTTTTGAAAAATTGAAAAGCATTGACAGCCATCACTCGTAAAATAAGTAAAACAACCCAGCGTTCCTTACAATGCCTTAGCAAGCTTCCAAGTTTTCCATTTTCCTAGCTCCTTTTCTGAATGTTTTCACTTCTGTCAACACTTATTTTTTGTCTGTTACAATCCTCAAATAAGTTTTTTTTCTTTTAAAAAGGTGTATGACTAACAAATCCAAATTATATCCTTCTGAATCTTACACAATTATTTTCCTCCCATGAAATACATAACTTTAAAAAATGGCTGCCGCTTACATTTTACAAAGCTAGGTCTAATATAAATTCGCAGTAAGTAACAGAAATATGGATGGATGGTTGGACTTTTTCTCCTACAAGAATTCTTTGTTTTTATTATTAAAACAAGCGATCATTCATATTTTTTAATAAAATGAATAAATATCACCGTCATTTAACTTTGATTGGCGGACTTATTTTTCAGCTCAAGACTTCTTGTTTTTAATGAGAAATTCCCTCTAAATGGGGCTCTCAATGGGGGAAACAGATATTAATATTAACGTTAAAATTATGGAAATTTCGTTTTAACTTGTTTTAAAGCATAAAATAAAAAGAAAATTTGTCTGTTTGTTGTGTAAGATGTAATTTTATTTCATCTCGTGAACTTTAAAAACAGTATTCTCACTCGTGGCTACGCCACTCGTGAGAATACTGTTTTTAAAGCCCACTCGATGAAATAAAATTTCATCTTACACACAAACAAACAAATATCCTCTATGTCTTATGAAACATCCGTGAAAATATTGGATTCTCTTGTGTTTTATTTTTCTAATAAAAACATTTAACCTCCATAATGCTTTAATAACTGCTTTTATGTAAATAGAGTAGCAGACTAGTATCAGCAATAAGTGATATTGACGCCGAAAATTGTTAAGAGCAACTTCATCATGGAACATAAGATTTACTGCTGGCACCGAAGAATTGTAAATGCTCTAATTACACGAGTAATGCTACATAATTATGGTATTTCTTATTTTATTTGACCATTACATGTTATATAACCATTACTCTAACTGAGAATAGTGGTTATTGATTATTTCAGACTAAGTAGAAATAATGTGCCAGTGTCATGATAATATGTGATGTGTTCTTTGAAAATATCCGTAAAGGAATTTATCACATAAACCGCGAAGCAGGAGTGAAATAAAGCCATTTAATAAAAACGATAATTACACTAGTGTAATAACACGTGACGTCATTTGCGCTATATATAAACATAGCGTTAAAGCGCGCTAATGTAAGCGTTACACTATAGGCGCGTCAATGAAAAATAACTCTTTAACAGATTACCGTTCTTATTTTATATATTGGATAAAAAGAATATTATATTCGTGTAGATTCAATACTAAATTTATTAAACTCGCTGGATAAAACAATATAATGCTCGCCAGAGGCTCGCATAATATGATTATATTCATCTCGTTCAATAAATTTAGTATTAAACCTACACTCATTCAATATCCTCTATTTATTATTATATTTTGAGATTATTTATAATTTATTCTATCTTTTTAACCCTGTAAGTTAACGTTTCTACATATATATTTGTCTGAAACTTTTAGAATTAACAGTTTTATGATTACAAAGAAAATACATGTATATATGTTACACAGACTTTAGATTTGCCTAATCATTTCTAATATATCTACTGATATTTGCATGAACAGTACGCTAAAAGGGATCGTAATAAGGAAACATTACACAGTGATGTATATAAAGTAACTTAAAAATTTATAACGAAAGAAAAACACAAAAATATATCATTCCTATGCCATGCATAGCGGGTTTTATGATGGCGGATGAGGGAAACGATATGGCGCGAGTCATCTGGCCAATGAGATGATAATCATTATTCTTATCAGCATCCGGTTCAATCATGTTTTTATATGTAAATTTGTTTTTTGTTTTAAAGTTTTTTGGCAAATCAGTACAAAAACCTTTGGCCATTTATATATAAATACATTCATACAGTCATACATTCATACATACGCATAAAGAGCAAGACAATATCATTACATTTTTGCAATACATACAATACAAAAAGCAAAATCACAGGTAGCTAAGTTATGTAAATACATTAGTTTGCTTTATACTTCTTTATATCATAAAAAACTGCACATTTTGATTTGATTGTAGTAAGTAAGTAAGTAAGTAATTGCATTTTATGGTCTAAGTTTCATGCTGACGCACGTTCACCGACTGTACAGCTATTACCCCTGGTCATCGGGCTACTGGTATCTATCTATCAATCTCCCTGGGGAGTCTTTTAACTCCGCTAAGTGCAGCCGACACTTGGCGCAACGGAATTATACCACCCTCGCAGGTACCCATTTACACCTGGGTGAAGTGAAGCAATCGCAGGTAAATTTCTTGCTCAAGGAAATTAGCAGTGCCCCTGGTGGGGTTCGAACCCGGGACCTCTCGATCCCTAAGCGCGCGTCCTACCACTGGACTACTGCTCCTACAGTAGTAACCCTGATTGATTAGTTTTTCGCTGGGTTTATTTGTTTGCTATCATTTTTCTATTATTCTAACTACTGAGTATGTTGTGTTTAAAAATAAATAAGACCATTTTACAACAAGTTGTATGTGGTTGTTTATTACGTAGTCATAAAGAATACTATATGTTCATCCATCGTTTTAACCGTTGTGTATAATCGAGGAAAAGGAACAAATCTTAATCTTCTAATGGGAGAAGTCTAAATACTAGTATGGTCAGAACCTTTATATTAAGCATAGCAGCTGCATGAATCATGCAAATCCATCAATAATTAATCACAATTTGTTAATAAACAATCACGCTCGACAACCCTTTATTTCTTTCTTAACAAGCATATGTCGAGAGACGGGTTGATTGGATTGGTGTCTATATCGCCTTACTGTTCGATGGCACTCATGTTTTTTTACATGAAATATTGATATCTTTAATGAGCTAATGATAAAAACTACTAGTGACATATGAAAACAATTACTGATCGTGTTTTTCTGAATATGAAATATGTACGTGGATACGACATCACACGATTTCTATAATGATGCATTATATCTTAAATTCCTTTGTAACGAAATTAAAAAAATCAAACTTCATAAGCTTATTTGCATTATCGAAGAGGCGTTTATAAACTATCAAAATACTATGCAATGTTTGATAGATATGAAAACGTCTAAACATTCGCGTGAGCCATGCAATAAATGCAGTTAAAAATGATTAAAGTGGTAAGTAGTTTATCAATTAGGAACATGGGTTGATAAAATATTCATTTAATCACACACTTAATTTTGTGACGTTCTGACTTTGGAAACATTTAAATTAATGGGAAACAAACTGCACATGAATAGGCACGATTTGAACAATGTATACGGCTTACTTGATGGGAAATTAATACATAGATCATAACATTATGGTAATAGCAATTATTATCTTTGTATTGACCATAGAACGCGAAGTAGAAGTGTCAAACAGACTTGCAAGATAAAATGGGATTGTATACAAAAATGTAAAAAAGTATAATTATACTAGTTTGCAATCAGACTGTGTGATATTTTAATTGGAATTAAAAGATAAAGGTGTTTTGAAGCAATTGTACAAATGATCAAATAATCAATAAACAGTATTCAGGTTTATTTGGTCACAACATATTTTTCGGAATAAATTAGCAAAATCACAGATAATCAATTAAATTAATTGTATATATTAATACTTCATTAAAATACTCTGCTCTGCGACGGATGGAGGTTAAGTAAGTGAAAATCCACCTGAACAAAAAGAAACAGACAGTGAGGTTTACATGAAGTTTTGCAGGTTCAACTACGTAAAAGACGTATTTAAATCTACATACTTGATAACAATATTTTTTCATCTCCCTCTAAATGAAAGAATAACAGAATTAGGGTGTAAATAATAACAGAATAGAAATATCTGAAATAATATATTGAAAAGGACTTCTACAAGAATGTGAATTGTTAATGTTAATACAAAAATATGTATAAGTTCATTTTAGCATTGGCTGATACAATCAAAATTAGGCACGCGGTGATATAATTTGAGGTGATTATCTGACTCCGTCAAGAAATTGATAACATACTTAAGAGAAATGTATTTGAATGTCTTTCTGCAATCATCTAGAAAATATTCCAAACTTAACATAAAAGAATCAGAGAACATGAAGTTATTTCCGCTGAATGTAGTATGGCTAAATAATAGATATAAAAAACTTTCTTTCTGTTTGCTTATGATCCTGGGAATGTCTTAATGACACATGTTCCTTCCGTAGTTTCTATCTCTTTACTATTTAATCACTTATTTTTATAAAAAACTAAAAACCTATTAAACTTATTGGCTGCATTTCGCACTAATCAAATCATTTAGCATTGAATTGTGCATAATTACAGATCAATATCTTTATTACCCAGATATCGGGAAGAGTTTTCCTGTCACCACGGTCGTATAAATATTAAATGTGGCTTTCATATCCGTCTAAATATAAATGATAGCTCCAGACATGCTTCTGATTCGTAGATGACCTTTTTCATGGCAAGATTGTCTTCATCCTTGTCAAAAAACAACAACATTCTATTTTAGGCTACATCTCGTTGTTATTATAAATCGTTCGAAATTGTGAGTAGAAATTACTATTGAAAATAATAATAACAAAGTATAATGTTGACATTTTATTAATAAAGCTATAAAAATATGAAAAGCGTTTTAGCAATAAAAATAATACAATCAATATTTATTAATTATTAATAAAATTGATGTAAGTTGTTTATACATATGTACTCTCGTAGAGAGTTTATCTTTACCAATTTGATAATTACTGTCACTTTAATATTGTTTCAGGAAAATGATCAATTATATTTGATTGAAGGGTATGTCATTAAACAAGACGACAGTCGTACAATTGAAAATCAACAATGACGAGTTCACGGTACTCAGCCTTTAGCAGTACTTACACATAAATTGCAGTCGGTTAAATTAAGACAAAGGACACAACCGACTGATACACCCGTGCTTATATAAAGCATCAATATATTTACTTATAACATATTAATGATATATTGAAATATCAAATAGTATTTGTTTATATATCATGTTAAAACATAATTATCTTAATGCAATTTTAAAGTTACACAGGAAAACTATTTTTTACGTTTTCTTCCGGCATGTGTCAAATGTATACTTTTAAAGTGTCACAAATGGTATTGTGTAGTTATATAAAATTTAAATAAGATATCCCTGATAATATTGAATTAATAAAAACTTACAATAATTTCTTTTCCAACTGGAAGAAACAAAAGTAATGTATTTTTATTGAGCGTGTTTAGCCTTCTTTTGACCTTAATTTAACCCTTTACCTCATATATACGCGAAACAACGCACTTTTGACCCCCCCTTTTTAGGCCTCAAATAGTGAAAAAATGTCCTATTTGGGCCCCAAACACATGTTTGCGTTTGAGAAATGTTCCGCCCCCCTCATCGCCAAGAAAATTTTGGACTTGTGAGAGGCTAAAAATGACCCCAGGTCGATCATAATGTAACGTGTAACCAACGCTGAAAAGCCTTTGACTCTATCTCAATCCCTTGAGAAGTTGCAGCACTTTGAAATAAATTTTGATGGAAAAAATCGAGGCAAAATAAAGATTTTTGGCAATTTTGAGATGTCCCCTCGTTGCCATGGTAACAGGAAATTTAAGACTGAGCATGTCGTTACAAAGGCAATGGTCCAGTCAACATTTGTGCCAAGTTTGATTAGTATTGAAGCATTTTCCATAGTTTCATAGCAGTTTGAACTTGTAACAGGAGGCTTTTCAGTGAAAACAGCCATTTTTCACAATATGCTCATGGGGGAAAGGGTTAAATACATGTGACCTTTTAGAAGTCTTTACGTTGGAAACAATTTTACCAAGCGTCAAGAAAGATCAGATAACTTTGTTCTGTGACAGTGAAATAATTGCATGTTTCTAGAAGAAATCGAGGTGATTGATCGTTTCGTGACAGTTTTAAGAATATATTTAAAACATGATTTATGACTACATTTAAACAAAAACCCTTTTTTTATGCTGCCATCAAAGTGTATCTAGTAGAATCTAGCAGAGACTTCTTACTTATATAGAGTAGAATCACAAAAACAGAAATATTTAAATTTGAATATAGATTTTACAACAACACCATATCTCCTTGAACTCACATGTGGTAGGAAATGAAGGTATATCACACTTGTTTTCTGGTAGATATAGCTGCATTGCTTTATGTCCGTGAAGTACGCGGGCTAACGGGCTAGCAGTCTAGCGGGCTAACAGTATGAACTGAGCGGGCAAGCAGTCTATCGGGCTAACAGTGTGAACTGGGCGGGCTAGCACTATAGCGGGCTAACAGTGTGAACTGGGCGGACTGGCGGGCCAGCGGGCTAAAATCTAAAACTTTATTTATTGAACATGAAAACGTTATGATACATTACCTGGCAGTGTGAAGTGGGCGGGAAAACAGTGTAGCCGGTCCAGCAGTGTGAACTGGGCGGGTTGGCGGGCCAGCGGGCTATGGTCTAAAACTTAACTGATTGAACATGAAAACGTTATGATACATTACCTGACAGGCTGGCAGTGTGAACTGGGCGTGCTAACAGTGTAGCGGACTAGCAGTGTGAAGTGGGCGGGCTGGCGGGCCAGCGGGCTAAAATCTAAAACTTTATTGATTGAACATTAAAACCTCATGTTACATTTCCTAGCAGTGTGAATTGGACGGGCTGACAGTGTAGCGGGCTAGCAGTGTGAACTGGGCGGGCTGGCGGGCCAGCGGGCTAAAATCTAAAACTTTATTGATTGAACATTAAAACCTCATGATACATTTCCCTGCAGTGTGAATTGGACGGGCTGACAGTGTAGCGGGCTAGCAGTGTGAACTGGGCGGGCTTGCGGGCCAACGGGCTAAAATCTAAAACTTTATTGATTCAACATTAAAACCTCATGATACATTACCAGGCAGTGTGAACTGGGCTGGCTAGCGGGCCTGCGGGCTAAACTTTAAAACTTAATTGAATCAATATAAAAACCTTACTATACATTTCCTAGCTGTATAAGCTCGGTGAGCTAACAGTGTAATGTGCTAGCAGTCTAGTGGTCTAAGTTCCATACTTAATTATTTTAACACTAAAGCGTTATGATGCATTTGTTAGCAGTGTGAACTCGGCGGGCTAACAATGATTGTTTCATATAGTATACACGATCCTTGAGAGTACACTAAATGGTTTTAAATCCGTATTGATATTTAAGTGATGCATTGTATACTGAAAAAACGATCCTAACTGAAACAGAAAAAAAAACACTGCAATATAAGATTTTAGTAGTAGGGCAGTCAAATGTAGAACCTCATGTAGTGAAGCAGAAGATGCACCAGAGGTACATACATAGGTGTATACTTCGTGCAATGACAGAAGCTTGTCCATAAACATAAGGACATCTAGGAATCTGGCGATTTATTTAGGAGCGGATCTGTGGTCTGGTGGTTAAATACATACATTTGTATATATAATCAAGGGGTTTGAGTTCGACCCCCGCTCCTCCCTAACATTACCAACAGTCTTTCGGATGGGACTTTAAAGCGAGGTCCCGTGTATCGGTGCATTACACCTGACACATAAAAGATCCAGGTATGCTTCTGAAATGGGCCATCTTCTGTACTTCCTGCACTATATTACGAATGTCAAATTGTGAAAAACCACAAAGCGACGGCATACTTATACCGACAGATGTACCATCAGAGTTTCCTCACTATGTCTTATTGCAGCTCTGAGTTCGAGGCTACCATAGTGATTACATGTATTTTCATGTAAGGACGTTAACCAACTAGCTTGCGGAATGTGGGTGGTTATACCTAGAACTGGTGTCCGCCTGAGCCTGAAAGTTGTCGAAATGGCACCTGGGGTCTGAATCGTACAAAATGGAGGAGAGGTTAACAATCCGTCCAGATGATCAAAAATGATGTTGGAATGAGTTGCATTTCGTAAAAAAAAATCCCACAATTTTAGGATCTTATCCTCAACCATTAGGCCTACTGATTTACGGCAGATTATATCCTAGTGATATAGATTCAGAAATTGCGGAAAATGCCGCAAAACTGGGAATCAATGACAGCAGTATGTTGATTGAGATATTTCATTGTCGGTATATTTTGTCACATTTTTATTTCAAATTATGTTCGGATAAACCAACAACTATCATTTCACTACTGTCCATGAACAAAACTAAAACAAAATTTTGATATGTGGTGTTGCCATGACAACGAGAAGTTATCTAGAGTTCTCTTTTTTTTTTGAAAGCAGAAAATTGGATTATGTTATTACTTTTAAACAGATTGAATATATATCACCAGTCTATGACTATTCGGTTTATATAGTACATTTGTTATTTTACAATATCAGGAGGTGAGCTGTGGTGGGTAGGGAAACCAAAGGGTGTATCCACACTCGACGTGTTTTGCCAGTGACCGTTAGGCACCGGAGACCGTGGGCGATACTAAACTGCTGACGAATTAGCTGACGATATAGAATGTATAGGAAACTGCTGACAAGGATTATCGAAAACTGCTGACCAGTTAGATAAAGAAGGGAAATCAATGAAGGTGTCAAATTGACGTTGGTGATATTATAGGCGAGGTCGAGAAATACTTGATAAGATGTTTTTCAAGATGACAATATTACAAATGATAAATATTTATTATAAAAATTTCAATTGATATATTTCTCAATTTCTGTTGATATAATATTTTATTTTAGTACCTTAATGAATTTTCTTCTATGTGTTATATATTGGTTAAAATTTTAAAAATGTAGTCAAAATATGATGTATGATAAATCATATTTTTTTTCAAGTATGTATAAAGCTATGCATCATAGGTTAAAATATATACATGTACATATATGTAATGTACATTTTAACAACATATAATTATTATGTCGTATCACGGATTTATATATATATATATATAAATCCGTGGTCGTATTTAGTACAAATATGAAATAAAGTGATTTCTGTCTGTCTTATTTGTTGTTCGTATAATTGTATAAGTAATATTGAACAAAAATTAATAATGACCTAATTGTTATAGTTAATTAGCTTTTATTACATTATAAACACAATGTTTCTACAGATGTTCATTAAACTGATAATTCATTTTTATATTTTTGAAAATTATCTAACGTTTTATCATGTATTGATTTTCATGTTTGTTCATTCGTTTGAACTAATGTATTATACATAAACTTTGTTGGCTTGTGTTTGTATTCAGAAATATTTTTATGTTGCACGTTGTCAGTAAGAATGCATAAGCTCGTGAAAAATTTCGAAATTTTCGAAAGGTTTATTTACCTTTATATATATATATATATATATACTGTTCCTTGACATTTCTTAATATTTTTGAAAAATAACTTTTGCATAATATTTGAGATTGTTATAAGTATAGGTTATTGTTTATTTTTTTAATTTTATGGCACTTATTGCAATCCACGCGAAGCGCAGCATTAGTTCTATCAAATTGAAAATATAATACGATAACAAACTCGCATTTTCTTGTATTTTCTTGTCAACGCCCGTATTGAAAAAATGAAAATCAGAATTTTGATCGCAGAGAAGCAACTGTTGCCATCGGCGCAGAAACTTTTTATCAATAAAGAAGACGACAAAAACTCTTATGGTTGATATTTTATTTTTAACCCTTAATGACGTTTTCGGGAGTTTTCATATAGGCATAATTAAAACTGTTCAATAGAATTTCTTTAAACTTGGCATGTTGTTAAAATATGATAACAGAAACATTTTAAGCAAATAAGAATTTGGGGTCACCGTTCTCGTTTTTGAGTTATATCAATAGGCGCCAACAAGAGCCGGTTGATCAGGTTCCACAATGTTCGGTGCTTGGACACTAGAATCATACTCAGTGGTTGGGCAGTAAACAGTGTAGATTCTTGGCAGGCGGCGCGAATGCGCACCGACTGATGTGGATCTACGATGTTCGCAAAGGCTGAGTATACTCGGTCAAAGCACTTAAATTAAGTGTTAATGTCTGTAGTTTGTTTCAGCCTGCCGGGATTAGGAGTTTTAAAAATGTCTAGATTTTGCTATTAAAACAAAAGATGCCAGTTCCATAACCATCCCTGGTTGGTTATGACCATGGTTTAAATTTAATACGGAATATTTGACAGGAGTGACCCCAGAACAATCTCTGCCCCTGCACTGAGAGTCCAGTATATTAACCAGTTCGCCACAAGTTTGCTCGAGTACAAAGGTTTTTGTTTTAATCCTTTTGTAAGTCCATAACTGTGCCTGTTTCTTTGCCATGATGAAAAAACGCAAACTTCAGTTAATGAATCATGAACACGCCAGCCCTCCCACTTCACACTTCTTAGAAATGTATCATGAGGTTTTCATATTGTCACACTTCTAAGAAATATATATCATGAGGTTTTCATGTTGATACAATTAAGTATTAAAGTTTAGCCCGCTGGCCCGCCAGCCCGCCCAGTTCACACTGCTAGTCCGCTACACTGTTAGCCCGCCCACTTCAAACTGCAGGTAATGTATCATAACGTTTGTATGTTCAATCAATAAAGTTTTAGATTTTAGCCCGTTGGCCGCGCAAGTCCGCCCAGTTCACACTGCTAGCCCTTTACACTATTAGCCCGCCACTTCACACTGCCAGGTAAGGTATCATGAGGTTTTAATGTTGAATCAATAAAGTTTTAGATTTTAGCCCGCTTGCCCGCCAGCCCGCCCAGTTCACACTGTTAGCCCGCTACACTGTCAGCCCGTCCAATTCACACTGCTAGGAAATGTATCATGTGGTTTTAATGTTGAATCAATAAAGTTTTAGATTTTAGCCCGCTGGCCCGCCAGCCCGCGCAGTTCACACTGCTAGCCCGCTTCACTGTTAGCCCGTCAAGTTCACACTGCTAGCCCGCTACACTGTCAGCCCGTCCAATTCACACTGCTAGGAAATGTATCATGAGGTTTTAATGTTCAATCAATAAAGTTTTAGATTTTAGCCCGCTGGCCCGCCAGCCCGCCCAGTTCACACTGCTAGCCCGCTGCACTGTTAGCCCGCCCACTTTACACTGCCAGGTAATGTATCATAACGTTTTTATGTTCAATCAATAAAGTTTAGATTTTATCCCGCTGGCCCGCCAGCCCGCCCAGTTCACACTGCTAGCCCGCTACACTGTCAGCCCGTCCAATTCACACTGCTAGGAAATGTATCATGAGGTTTTAATGTTCAATCAATAAAGTTTTAGATTTTAGCCCGCTGGCCGCCAGCCCGCCCAGTTCACACTGCTAGCCCGCTACACTGTTAGCCCGCTCACTTCACACTGCCAGGTAATGTATCATAACGTTTTTATGATCAATCAATAAAGTTTTAGATTTTAGCCCGTTGGCCCGCCAGCCAGCCCAGTTCACACTGCTAGCCCGCTACACTGTCAGCCCGTCCAATTCACACTGCTAGGAAATGTATCATGAGGTTTTAATGTTCAATCAATAAAGTTTTAGATTTTAGCCCGCTGGCCCGCCAGCCCGCCCAGTTCACACTGCTAGCCCGCTACACTGTTAGCCCGCTCACTTCACACTGCCAGGTAATGTATCATAACGTTTTTATGATCAATCAATAAAGTTTTAGATTTTAGCCCGTTGGCCCGCCAGCCCGCCCAGTTCATACTGCTAGCCCGCTTCACTGTCAGCCCGTCCAATTCACACTGCTAGGAAATGTATCATGAGGTTTTAATGTTCAATCAATAAAGTTTTAGATTTTAGCCCGCTGGCCCGCCAGCCCGCCAAGTTCACACTGCTAGCCCACTACACTGCTAGCCCGCCCACTTCACACTGCCAGGTAATGTATCATGAGGTTTTCATGTTGAATCAATAAAGTTTTAGATTTTATCCCGCTGGCCCGCCAGCCCGCCCAGTTCACACTGCTAACCCGCTACACTGTTAGCCCGCCCACTTCACACTGCCAGGTATTGTATCATAACATTTTTATGTTCAATAAATAAAGTTTTAGATTTTAGCCCGCTGGCCCGCCAGCCCGCCCAGCTCACACTGTTAGCCCGCTATACTGCTAGCCCGCCCAGTTCACACTGTTATCCCGCTAGACTGCTAGCCCGCCCAGTTCACACTGTTAGCCCGCTAGACTGCTAGCCCGTTAGCCCGCGTACTTCACGGACATTATGTAGTATATATATATATATATTCTAGAATTACTTGTTACACTATCTCAAGACTGTGCCGAGTCCCTGTGGTTTCGATATCCCATATTATGTTTCCCCAGTAGGGGACGAGGTCATGGTGTCAGTTTATACCAATTCAACAGCTGCACAAACGCTTTATATATATTCCTATTTAAACAATAGATTTTTTTCATTCAAACTGCGTTATCTACGATCATGCAATCATCTATTGAAGTATCATATAATATAATAAAGACAATCTATTCAATTCATTAAAACAATCTATTCAATTTATTAAAACAATCGCTTAACGCTCAAAGATTTTATGCACATTGCATTCATAGAGTTTATGAATTGCTTTTGTTATTGGTGTGTTAATCAATTACAAAACAAAAATGCGGCTTAACAAACAATTATCAAAGGTAACTATAATGAATTTTGTTTAATTGAACTTTGGTTAATTTAATGATTTTTCGTTCATTTTGTACCTCAACAGTATTAGTTATCACAATATCATATATATTTATGAATATATTTAACATGTTACTGTCCTTTTTTTCATAGCGCATATTCTAATGAATTGCTTAACGGTTAAATCCATATTTTAAATAGCAGCATAATATTCTGTTCCGGAACTTTTCATTCCGGTTTGTGTACAGTATTCATGTGTAAATTAATAAAAATATTCTTTTTTTACAAATTCTTCAAGAACCGACAGTAAGATTATGGAAACTTTTATAAATTTTGTAGAAATATTTCACTAGATATATCTTTCTATTTCTTTAAGATTTCCGTTTATTAGATAAATAATTACAGAAATAACAATTATAAAATGGTAAGAGATTTCATGGATGGAATTAGCAATAAATGTTTTATAATAAACGTTAAACTTCCCATAATTGAGACATTACACGACCAATAATCAGCTAGACCCCAAAATGGTTCAAAATAACAAAAATAAAAAGTCATTTCACAATTGATAAACTTTCAGCTACTCTCCAGTATTTACTTACAAATTACTTGAAATATTTTCGAAATTAAACAACCGAATCATTGGGAGTACTTATAGCTGAATGTACCGTAACACATTTTCTCTTCGAAAAGTCATTGTTTATGGTGTCGGATGCCCTTATTTTCAAGAAAGAAACAATTGCGGTTATAACTCAGGAAACAACTAATAAATAACTATCTATCTCACAAATAATTGATAATACAAGTAGGTTGTTGAATTTGTAAATAGAACAATATTTGGCGGTAATAAATCAGAAACTAGCTCTCGGACAAGCAAACAAATAAAGTGACGTTATGCCCATCCAAGGGTATATATAAAGTGGACAGATGAAAGTCGGAAATGTATAAATTTTGCCATAATTCCTTTCCATTTTGTAATCTATTGCGCATGAACAATAAATTAATCACATAGTCCACGGAAGTTTCTGTAAAAATCCATTGAAATTTACCTATAACATTAAATTAATATAAGAGTGGGACAGTATTCTTATATTTTAGGCAGATTTGTTTTTCATCCTAAACATTTTCTAATTCAACTGTTAGCCAATCACCATTTTAACAGTCAAGCTTTATAATATATATAGTCAATTCAGCTCAACTTGAAAATGACATAAATGAGCATAATGTCACTTTAACAATCAATTTTAGTTTAGTTTATGAAAGAAAGATGCAAATTCAGTAGAAAATCCCTTTTTGGCGTTGATTCGAAATAGCGATTTCCTGCTTACAAAACAAGGATCACTGAGTCAAACAATCGATTCCTTGACAAAGTTGTCAGAGGTTCTGCTTATAATAATGAAGGTAGTTGAGTACTGAACTTTATAACAGGTAATGCCGACCCTCCCTTATCAAACAACCAACTATTTGTAATTATAATCCTTAACCGGTTTATTTCTCATAAAAAGGTCGTAAAAGGATAAAATACTAGTAATGCACATAAGACCTTCCAATTACACGAAAATGTCTCAAATAAGTGAAAATAATAATATTATTTATCACATAAGCCTCTACCCAACTTAAAGGTTTCTAGTGGTTTATAGTTAAACTACAAAATACTTTTCAATCATAATGTTACAAATAATATCAATATTATTTGCATTTGAATCGATATTCCAGGGCTGCGTTTCATGGACAGTCCTAAGTCTTAAGTTTGTCTTAAGATAAAAATTGTGTCAATTTTGCGTTTCAAAGAAAGTCTTAAAAAAGGTCCTAACTTATGACTCCTAAACTTATGACCAAAAACAGTCCTAAGTCTAGGAGTGTTTTAAAGGTATCTTAAGATTGTCCTAAGTCAAAACCACTCCAAAATCAAACAACTTTTTTGTTGAATTTTGTTTTGAAAACTATCTAGAATGATAGATAATGGTCTAACTAAGAAAATAAATCCGAACACCAATATCTTTAATTCAGTCATTAACGCTGTACAGACGTTTAAAGAGTTGTTTACATGACGTCACAATGTAGCGCCAAATATCGCGTGCAAAACAAGACGCATCTATAAATAATAATATTACTGCGCGCTGTACAATTGCAGTTGCGTAGCAAGCAAGGGGGTTCGTAACCATTTTTTACTATGAAATTAAATAAAACGGTTATTTTATCATTTTTCTTGAAATATGGTATATATTGTCACTCAACATGATAAGACGGCAATACATTACTTTTTATACTTGCTGTAATCAATTACATAGTAAACCCAATCCGGGATTATGCGCATGCCTTTGTATTTTGTAACTTATTTTAGGAGAGCGAATTGGTCATTAGTCTTAAGTTTAAGACAAAAGATAGGACAGTTACTTGAAACGGTCTTAAGTGCAAAACTTTTTTCTCCTAAAGTTGGTAGTAAGTCCTAGTATTTAGGATTAACTTAGGACTCCCCATGAAACGCAGCCCAGGGCTGCGTTTCATGGACAGTCCTAAGTCTTAAGTTTGTCTTAAGATAAAAATTGTGACAATTTTGCGTTTCAAAGAAAGTCTTAAAAAAGGTCCTAACTTATGACTCCTAAACTTATGACCAAAAACAGTCCTAAGTCTAGGAGTGTTTTAAAGGTATCTTAAGATTGTCCTAAGTCAAAACCACTCCAAAATCAAACAACTTTTTGTTGAATTTTGTTTTGAAAACTATCTAGAATGATAGATAATGGTCTAACTAAGAAAATAAATCCGAACACCAATATCTTTAATTTAGTCATTAACACTGTACAGACTTTTAAAGAATTGTTTACATGACGTCACAATGTAGTGCCAAATATCGCGTGCAAAACAAGACGCATCTATAAATCATAATATTACTGCGCGCTGTACAATTGCAGTTGCGTAGCAAGCAAGGGGGTTCGTAACCATTTTTTACTATGAAATTAAATAAAACGGTTATTTTATCATTTTTCTTGAAATATGGTATATATTGTCACTCAACATGATAAGACGGCAATACATTACTTTTTATACTTGCTGTAATCAATTACATAGTAAACCCAATCCGGGATTATGCGCATGCCATTGTATTTTGTAACTTATTTCAGGAGAGCGAATTGGTCATAAGTCTTAAGTTTAAGACAAAAGATAGGACAGTTACTTGAAACGGTCTTAAGTGCAAAACTTTTTTCTCCTAAAGTTGGTAGTAAGTCCTAGGATTTAGGATTAACTTAGGACTCCCCATGAAACGCAGCCCTGGTTTAGATATATATTACTATAGACGCAATACTTTTTGTGATGTCTAAAGTGATGCATTTAAAACGTCTCGGGATTGTAATTTCTTTAACAAACGTTAACATAAAATAACATCGGACAAGAACAGAAAATCTGAAAAAATGTTTCAATATTTAAAAATATCTCTTAAAATACATAAAATAATTGGCATCAATAATTTATTTTACTGACCACTAAACGAAAGATGGTTAAATGTTTTGCATTGTCCTCAAGATTGATGATGTCATGTATATTCATGGCATTGAAGTTCTCCTATGCAAAATGTTATGTCCAATCATTACTTCAGGCAATTCCTATATGACCAATAATTTGATTATTTATCAACCCTCTGTATTCTTTCTCCCATATTAGTAAGAAAATAATACCAACCTTTTTGTTTATGTTTGGAACGTCTTATCTTTATCTTAAGTTGTTTCTTTTGTTCTTAAATATGATTTTTGTTAAATAATTCTTTTCACCTTAAATGTGCCTTATAACTTATAGTTGCATAACCTATGCAAAAGGTAGCTCAATTTGCTGAGGGGTTGCCTTTAAGGGTTGAGACATCAGAATTGCGGCCACCGTTTAACCCTGCGTGATCACAAGAGGCGGCTAAATGGGTTCGAAATATTGGAGGAGTCTGTGCATCTCTTAGCTACAGCAGGTGATGTGGTTTCACCCCTGCTGTTGCTTTAAGTTTGTACCACTCGGGAAATCGTCTTTCCTCTTTTGGCGTCAATGACCTAAACTATGTTAGTGCGCCGTAAAACCATAAAAAGAGCTCAATTTGCTTTACTGTTTTACTTTTTTTTCTAAAGAAAAGCTTAACAATGGTTTAAAAGATGCTGTATATAAACGTTTGAATTTGCATGTGACAATTCATCCTCACAATACAATAGATAACATTGATCTGGTGTTGATATGAAATGCATAAAATGATTTCCTGGAGAGCAATATCATCCATCATATCTCATAAAAATATTACATTTATCGCTGATAAATTCAACCATCAAAATTTATCTCGTGGTAAAAATGTTTTATTACTGCTCGTAAATTATTTAAGTTTCTCCGGAAATCTGGAATGGTTTAAGAATTTAATATTGTCTTAGTATTTCAGAAACAATTAGGCCACTATCAGAGGAGAGGATAGTAACCACAATGACAGACATTGACCACATAAATTTCAGGATGGAGGTATGTATAACAAACAATTAGTGATATACCTATTTTTATTGGCACTTAGTTAGGTGTTTTGTATGAGTATTTACCGGTAATTGAGATACATTTTAATTCCAGACTTGAAAAAAGAAGAAAAAGCAACACTTTGAAATGTTAAAAAAGATATGGTAGAGACATATTGCCCCATGTGTTTAGTTTTAAAGTCACGCTTAGTAAATTCGTCACCTCATGTGTCATTGTTTGTAAAAAATGATATAATATGTAGCTTATTGACAGACAGGGTTTTGCATTATTATACAATAAAAGCCGACATATTTCCATTTTAGTGTAAAAAATATGGTACCGGGTAATTGTTTCAATTCTAGTGACATTATGTCCATCAAAGTATAAATGGTAAGCGTGCAGGGTAAAAGTGAAATACAGTTTGCCATAACTGTTTTAAATTTTGCATTCTACGACGCATGAGGTGGCGCGATAGCTCAATTGGTTAGACCACTGACTGTCAGTCCTGAGACTCCGAGTTCGATCCGGGGTAACATCCATGGGATTTTTCAGAGACACTTTCAATGTTTCCCACCTACCCATTATATATTGTTAAGGAATCCAGGTAATCCTCGCATGTATCAGTGATATACACTGGGCATGTAAAAGAACCAAGGGGTCTATTCAATAAGGGCTAGGGACTGGTTCCCGGAGGCCTTTAATTGTATCTCAAAGCTGTCTCTAGCTTGGAATAAGTGCTTGTACTTTCGTAGGTAATCCTCATTCATTAATATCCCATGTGACAAATGGAAAATTCCATCTGTACCAGACACGTTCAAGAGATTACTAGGATGGGACGGGACAGTCTTATTCTAAATTGATATTTTAGGGAATTTTTATGTTTAATCTTTATTATTTTTATAATTAGTTCGTGACTATCATAAAAGTATTTCGAATTATAACATTAATTAAGCTTTACTTGAAAACGACAATTTGAGTATAATGTCACCTTAAGCTATTTGCGCAAGAAGTCATTAAACGTTGTGTAGATTCTTAGCAAATATTTTCTTTTTTCAGAACGATTCTGATACCAGGTTTGTTTAACCTTTGATTAGATGTGTTTGACCAAAAGGAACTAAGGTATGTACAAACGGACATGACATTGGTAGGGTCAATTGGTATATGTTTTCTTGCTAAGTGAAAGTAGTGATGACCTACAAAACTCACTAAACCTTTTTGAACAATATTGTGATAAATGGAAATTAACAGTAAACACCAGTAAAACAAAGGTAGTTGTATTTGGATCAAGGAGTAACATTTATCAAAACAAGTTTAAATTCAAAGAAGCAAATCTTGAAACCACTGATCAATATAAATATTTAGGTGTCTATCTATCAAGAACAAAAAGTTACATTAAAGCCAAAAAGCATGTAGTAGAACAAGCTAATAAAGCAATGTTTTCTCTCTTAAGAAAAATAAGAGCTCTAAACTTGTCATTTGATTTACAGATAGATATATTTAATAAAACTATTAAACCAATACTACTTTATGGCTGTGAGGTTTGGGGTTTTGGAAACAATGAAATAATTGAAAGAACACAACTTAAATTTATGAAACTTATTCTCAATCTTAAAAAATCTACCCCATCTCATATGATTTATGGCGAATTAGGAATTAAACCGATACAAACAGATATTGATACAAGAATTATCTCTTTCTGGAGTAAAGTTACTGACCCAACTAGCAATAAATTGTCAAATAATTTATATCTCATAATCAATGGTATGCAGAATCAAGGGACTTTAAATTCAAAATGGCTTGATCATACAAAAAGTCTTATTTTTAAACATGGATTTGGGAATATTTGGGAAAATCAATCTGACATAAATAGAAAATGGTTTCCATTAGCATTTAAACAAAGAATACATGACCAGTACATACAAACATGGAATGATAATGTGTCAAGGTCTACAGGCAGTATCAATTATAAACTTATGAAAAGAAATTTCGAAATTAATAAATATTTTCAACTTATACCAAATTATTTTTGTAAAATATTAACATCTTTTAGAACAAGGAATCATAGACTACCTATTGAAACAGGAAGGTGGAGTGGTGTTCCTTTAAATGACAGGAAATGTATTTTGTGCAATGACAATGATATTGGTGACGAATACCACTATGTTCTTAAATGTAAGGCCCTTTCTGAACAAAGAAAACAATTCATCAAGTCATATTTTTATAAAAATCCAAACACAGTAAAATTTTATGAGCTTTTTAATAGTGAAAATAAAAATGAACTTATCAAACTTTGTAAGTTTATTGAAAAAGTTAACAATGCTATTAAGAATAACTCAATTTAGGATAGAAAATAGTTGGTTATCTTTATCAAATATATTACAACAGACAATTTCAAGACTTAATTTCAATTTTCAAAATCTTTTAATGTTAAAACAAATATCAATTCCGAATTTTGTTATTTAAAAAATCTAAATTCTCTATAATGAATATTGTAGTTTATTTGCAAGGAGAATACTATTGTTATATGCTCTGTTGTTCTATGTACATGTATGTTTCATTGTTATTGTTGAAAACTTTTTGGAATTTATTGTTCAACTGAATAGGAAAAGGGAGAAAAACATATCTGCATTGTATTCCAATTGTTACATGCATTGATATTGAAAATATTTACAAAAGATTTGTTATGTCTGATATTATTTATTCATATAAATTTTGGATTAATCTCATTATTTTGAAAATATATATTATCTACTTGCTTTATAATAATAGTCTGTTCAAATTCCCCAATAGCATCATAGTTATTCTAGTAACTGTCAACAAACCAAAAGGTCATATGCCATGTTTACTTATTGAATACTTAAGTAATGTTGTGTAATACCTCACTCTGACTTTGCATGTGTTAGTGTGAGTGTGTGGGTGTGTTTGTGTATGTGAGCCCATTTGACTATATTTGTTTGTATTGATTGTTAATTTGTTTATTATATGTGTTTATTTGTATATTGATGATTTGTTTATTTACTTGTTTCTTTATAAAGGTTTTGAATAGATTTGTATAGTAGGTGCTCAAATATGCAGGCATTAGTCTTATAATACTTTGTGTAATAAATCATGGCAAATTTGTTTGTATGTACATAGGGTTGTCTGTTACAACGTCTGTCTGTATATTATTTTCTTTGTAGTATTTTTTCTTTGACTCTTTAAGACCCCATGTTTATCCCAATCATGATACTGAGAGTATATATAATACCTAGTCATTGCTAAAGATAACTGTGCATATTCATATGATAATTTTCAAAAAAACCCTGAAGTTGTTTCCCCTAGTGATGATGACGAAATAAATACATGTATATTATAACATCAGCTTAAGAAATGAAATAAAAAGAAAACAAAATATCATAAAATCGAGATTTGACCATATGTCTATACATGTATTAAAAATCAATCATGCATAATATATTAAAAGTCTTCCATGTAGCTCTTATTTTTTTTTTCGTTTCGCAAACAGAGCTACGTAGGACACGTTTTTAAGATATTATATACTGTATGTTAATACCTTACAAAAATTATATAAGTAAGCACTCTTAAAGGCTTTCGCTTTTTACTCTCTTTAAGAGTACTGTCAAACAAACAATTGCTATGTCAGTAATATGCACGAATAAAACAACTTCATAGTTCACTATTTGTTATATTTGTATGATTATTTATGTTTGTAAGCAATATATACTATTCTATAACTAAAACACTGTCAATAACATTGAATAATTGATCGATGAAATGAGTCGGTATCTCATGTAATAACTTAACTTCTTCGTTTAAAAATACATGCATATGTTATATTCTCAAGAACTTTGGCTAACCTAAAATGACGCAGGGAAATATGAAAACAAAGATCTACTCACAAAGTAAGGTCAGCCTAGACATCCCTCTCCAATTACGATAATCCACTTTTATTCGAATGAAAAACAACGCACAAAATACATTACAAATAAACAAGTTTGAATATCTTCTTGAAATTACAACATTAAATTGAATATTCCATTCAAAATTAATGTCACTTAAACGTCACGTATCTTTTATTTATTCTTTTGTTCTCAAAATTTCTTATTTATTCACACCTGAAATAAACACGATGTGTCAATCAGTACGAAAACTCATGTACTTGGGGCGGTGATAAAAATAAACCAATCAGAGAGAATACCGAAACGAAATTCCCCTAACCACGTGATCTATTTTTAGGATATGCCATCTGTCAATCAAATGCCCCTTTGAAAAGTTATTGAGTGCATTTCCCACGGTTTATGCAATTAGACTACTTTTTTTTTCTTTTCGATCGAACGGTACTAAACATCTATTTATTACTTATTTATTATTATTTTGTTAAATAAACGCAAACTAAAAAACTATATTTTTTAAATAGGATATATCAGCTTACAAACATAAATCTATATTGTTGTCCTCTATGTTATATACCTATTTTTCATAGTGACCTATTTCTTTTATATGTTTACATATTTGATTTGCTCATGTTTTTGTACATTATACAAACTGAGTGTTATTGTAAATAAAATTGAAAAAATTGAAAATTGAAATTGAAAATTGAGTCTTTTTCTTTACAAATTTGTATTTGAAACAGTCATTTTGAAATGTTTGTAACAGACATACTTTAAAATATGTAACGTATGATAACCCACATTTTGCAAAATCATTATCAGAAGGGCAAACATTTAGATGTCATGCCAATCATGTAAGGATATAATCGTGACATCCTTGTATCTATTTTGGGGAATGAACACAATTTCAATTCTAAATGTGTCATGAGAATTTTGCCATACTTGCACTAAGATATAAATAAAAATTGTTTTACTTAAACTTTGTCGATTTATTGCGGGTTGGTATAATGACATGGCTGTGTCCGACCTAGCAAAAATACTATATTCCATCCGAAATATCGGTATGAACAGGCTCAATCAAACAGAGCCTGCAACATTTTCAATTTTGTTGTATTGGAATTTCTTAAGGGATTCTGTTTACTCTATTTTGTTTTTTTAAAAACGATTTTTAAGTTGGGACAATTATGTTATTGTCAACGTCTAGTTGATCCATTTAGCTGCAATTTGATATATAGCTTTATATTTGGCGAGTTCAACCCCTTGTCTATATATTATTTTATGCAGAATATATATATTTTTGGTTTGCAGCCACGGCTGCAAGCCATTTCATTTGGAAAACCTGTTCCGGTTAGGTGGTTTTCTGCTTACATTTATAAGTGCATGATTGAACGGGAAACCAGCTGAAATCGTGCCAATCGCAACTTTTCGGCCTTTTCCGTCACTCTTCGGATTAATGATAATAGCCGATGTACTTCCGATTGCAATCGTGACAATTCGGGCGATTCCGTCATACTGCGGAATCAGACGAAGTAATATTACGGAAATCTAAGCTATTTTAGTTACTTCGGTAATCCCAGTTTGTTTATATAAATAGGATTCCTATTTTTACTTGATTTATTGATTTAAACCGTAATAAATTATAAACGAAATTGTTCCGTTCCAATTCTTTTTCAAGACGCAAAAGTTAGTTTCTTTTATAATTGTTTTTTGTCTGTATTAGTTTTACACAATAGAGGATGTTGACTGTAGTAGTATTCCGTCTTCAAAGGGTGGTCCAAATCACACAGTGCATGATCGAGTTATATTTAGATCTACTGAACTTTGTGAGGTAATCTAAAATAGCCCATGCATATCATTAACCACGTGATGATTTATAGATAGCGCATCGTATCTGGGAACATGCTTATTAATTAAATGAAATGTGCACACTTGTTTCCTTTCAGTATGATAGATCTTCACGTTAGTATTTTTACGATTGATTATTTTCTTTATTAGTTTTATACAATAGAGAATAGATTTCAAATCGTTTTGACAAAAATATTCGTTTTTACAAAAATAAAAACAAATAGATATGTTGGGATGAAGGCACAACTGTGCAAGCCTTTCCTTTTAAAAGGAAACTTTATCTAGAATTACTTTTTTACACTATCCCAGCACTGTGCCGAGTCCCTGTGGTTTCGATGCCCCATATAATGTTTCCACAGTAGGAGACGAGGTCATGGTGTCAGTTTATACCAATTCAACAGCTACACAAACGCTTTCAATATATTCCTATTTAAACAATAGATTTTTCATTCAAACTGCTTTATCTACGATCATGCAATCATCCATTGAAGTATCATATAATATAATAAAGACAATCTATACAATTTATTAAAACAATCTATTCAATTTATTAAAACAATCGCTTAACGCTCAAAGATTTTATGCACATTGCATTCATAGAGTTTATGAATTGCTTTTGTTATTGGTGTGTTAATCAATTACAAAACAAAAATGCGGCTTAACAAACAATTATCAAAGGTAACTATAATGAATTTTGTTTAATTGAACTTTGGTTAATTTAATGATTTTTTTTTTCATTTTGTACCTCAACAGTATTAGTTATCACAATATCATAGATATTTATGAATATATTAAACATTTTACTGTCCTTTTTTATAGCGCATATTCGAATGAATTGCTTAACGGTTAAATCCATATTTTAAATAGCAGCATATTCTGTTCCGGAACTTTTCATTCCGGTTTGTGTACAGTATTTATGTGTAAATTAATAAAAACATTCTTTTTTACAAATTCTCCAAAAACCGACGGTAAGATTATGGAAACTTTTATAAATTTTGTAGAAATATTTCACAAGATATATCTTTCTATTTCTTTAAGATTTCCGTTTATTATATAAATAATTAAAGAAATAACAATGATAAAATGGTAAGAGATTTTATGGATGGAATTAGCAATAAATTTTTTATATTAAACGTTAAACTTCACATAATTGAGGCATTACACGACCAATAATCTACTAGACCCCAAAATGGTTCAAAATAACAAAAATAAAAAGTCATTTCACAATTAATAAACTTTCAGCTACTCTCCAGTATTTACTTACAAATTACTTGAAATATTTTCGAAATTAAACAACCGAATCATTGGGAGTACTTATAGCTGAATGAACCGAAAAGTCATTGTTTATGGTGTCGGATGCCCTTATTTTCAAGAAAGAAACAATTGCGGTTATTACTCTGGAAACAACTAATAAATAACTATCTGTTTTTGTTTGTTTTTGGGTTTTACGTCACATCGACACAGTATAGGTCATATCGCGACGTTCCAGCTTTACTGGTGGAGGAAGACCTCAGGTGCCCTTCCGTGCATTATTTCAGGCACGAACGGGCACCTGAGTAGAACCACCGACGTTCCGTAAGCTAGCTGGATAGCTTCCTCACATGAAAGAATCCAAAGTCCCTGTCGGGATTCGAACCCACAGCGGTGAGGGGCAAGTGGTTTGAAGTCAACGACCTTAACCACTCGGCCACGGACGCCCCAAATAACTATCTATCTCACAAATAATTGATAATACAAGTAGGTTGTTGAATTTGTAAATAGAACAATATTTGGCGGTAATAAATCAGAAACTATTATGCTTTTACAGCAAACTCCGCGAGACAAGCTCTCGGACAAGCAAACAAATAAAGTGACATTATGCCCATCCAAGGGTATATATAAAGTGGACAGATGAAAGTCAGAAATGTATAAATTTTGCCATAATTCCTTTCCATTTTGTAATCTATTGCGCATGAACAATAAATTAATCACATAGTCAACGGAAGTTTCTGTAAAAATCCATTAAAAAGTTTCCTATAACATTAAATTAATATAAGAGTGGGACAGTATTCTTATATTATAGGCAGATTTATATTTCATTCTAAACATTTTCTAATTCAACTGTTAGCCAATCACCATTTTAACAGTCAAGCTTTATAATATATATAGTCAATTCAGCTCAACTTGAAAATGACATAAATGAGCTTAATTTCACTTTAACAATCAATTTTAGTTTAGTTTATGAAAGAAAGATGCAAATTCAGCAGAAAATCCCGCTTTGGCGTTGATTCGAAATAGCGATTTCCTGCTTACAAAACAAGGATCACTGAGTCAAACAATCGATTCCTTGACAAAATTGTCAGAGGTTCTGCTTATAATAATGAAGGTAGTTGAGTACTGAACTTTATAACAGGTAATGCCGACTTTCCCTTATCAAACAACCAACTATTTGTAATTATAATCCTCAACCTGTTTATTTCTCATAAAAAAGGTCGTAACAGGATAAAATAGCACATAAGACCTTCCAATTACACGACAATGTCAATAAGTGAAAATAATAATATAATTTATCACCTAAACATCTACTCAACTAAAAGGTTTCTAGTGGTTTATAGTTAAACTACAAAATACATTTCAATCATAATGTCAAAACTAATAGCAAGATTTATTTTGCGTTTGAATCGATATTCCTGGTTTAGATATATATTACTATAGACGCAATACTTTTGGTGATGTCTAAAGTGATGCATTTAAAACGTCTCGGGAAAGTAATTTCTTTATCATGGTTAAATGTTTTGCAATGTCCTCAAGATTAATGATGATGTGTATGTTCATGGCATTGAGATTCTCCTATGAAAATGTAATGTCCAATCATTACTCCAGGCAATGCCAATATGATAAATAATTGGATTATTTATTAACCATCTGTATTCTTTCTCCCATATTAGTGAGAAAATAATACCAACCTTTTTGTTTATGTTTGGAACGTCTTATCTTTATCTTAAACTTAAATATGATTTTTGTTAGATAATTCTTAAGCCATCTTAAATGTGCCTTCTAACTTAATGTTGCATAACATATGCAATAGGTAGCTCAATTTGCTGAGGTGTTGCCTTTACGGGTAGAGTCATCAGAAATGCAGCCACAGTTTAACCCTGCGTGATCATAAGAGGTGACTAAATGGGTTCGAAATACTGGAGTCTATGCATCTCTTAGCTACAGCAGGTGATGTGGTTTTCACCCTTGATGTTGCTTTAAGTTTGTACCACTCGGGAAATCGTCTTTCCTCTGTTGGAGTCATATGACCTAAACTGTGTTAATGCGCCGTAAAACCATAAAAAGAGCTCAATTTGATTTACTGTTTTACAATTTATTTTTCTAAAGAAAAGCTTAACAATGGTTTAAAAGATGCTGTATATAGACGTTTGAATTTGCATGTGACAATTCATCCTCACAATACAATAGATAACATTGATCTGGTGTTGATATGAAATGCATAAAATGATTTCCTGGAGAGCAATATCATCCATCATATCTCATAAAAATATTACATTTATCGCTGATAAATTCAACCATCAAAATTTATCTCGTGGTAAAAATGTTTTATTACTGCTCGTTAATTATTTAAGTTTCTCCGGAAATCTGGAATGGTTTAAGAATTTAATATTGTCTTAGTATTTCAGAAACAATTAGGCCACTATCAGAGGAGAGGATAGTAACCACAATGACAGACATTGACCACATAAATTTCAGGATGGAGGTATGTATAACAAACAATTAGTTATATACCTATTTTTAATGGCACTTATTTAGGTGTTTTGTATGAGTATTTACCGGTAATTGAGATACATTTTAATTCCAGACTTGAAAAAAAAGAAGAAAAAGCAACACTTTGAAATGTTTAAAAAGATATGGTAGAGACATATTGCCCCATATGTTTAGTTTTAAAGTCACGCTTAGTAAATTCGTCACCTCATGTGTCATTGTTTGTAAAAAATGATATAATATGTAGCTTATTGACAGACAGGGTTTTGCATTATTATACAATAAAAGCCGACATATTTCCATTTTAGTGTAAAAAATATGGTACCGGGTAATTGTTTCAATTCTAGTGACAATATGGCCATCAAAGTATAAATGGTAAGCGTGCAGGGTAAAAGTGAAATACAGTTTGCCATAACTGTTTTAAATTTTGCATTCTACGACGCATGAGGTGGCGCGATAGCTCAATTGGTTAGACCACTGACTGTCAGTCCTGAGACTCCGAGTTCGATCCGGGGTAACATCCATGGGATTTTTCAGAGACACTTTCAATGTTTCCCACCTACCCATTATATATTGTTAAGGAATCCAGGTAATCCTCGCATGTATCAGTGATATACACTGGGCATGTAAAAGAACCAAGGGGTCTATTCAATAAGGGCTAGGGACTGGTTCCCGGAGGCCTTTAATTGTATCTCAAAGCTGTCTCTAGCTTGGAATAAGTGCTTGTACTTTCGTAGGTTATCCTCATTCATTAATATCCCATGTGACAAATGGAAAATTCCATCTGTACCAGACACGTTCAAGAGATTACTAGGATGGGACGGGACAGTCTTATTCTAAATTGATATTTTAGGGAATTTTTATGTTTAATCTTTATTATTTTTATAATTAGTTCGTGACTATCATAAAAGTATTTCGAATTATAACATTAATTAAGCTTTACTTGAAAACGACAATTTGAGTATAATGTCACCTTAAGCTATTTGCGCAAGAAGTCATTAAACGTTGTGTAGATTCTTAGCAAATATTTTCTTTTTTCAGAACGATTCTGATACCAGGTTTGTTTAACCTTTGATTAGATGTGTTTGACCAAAAGGAACTAAGGTATGTACAAACGGACATGACATTGGTAGGGTCAATTGGTATATGTTTTCTTGCTATGTGAATAATTATCACTCTATCATTCTTACATTGTAACAAACTCAGCAAATTGAATGAATTGTTTCACTTGTGATTTTATCATGGAGTCATTATGAATATTGACATATTATGACAAATAAACATGATCGCCACCAAGTTAGCGCACAATGATCTGAAAATTCGTATAAATATAACACATTAATTATATTTTTATTTACAGTATAAACATTTACAATGAGATAATCTACAACAGAACAGAACAGAACTTTTATTTCTGATTTATGGGTTATTCCAAACATCTGTAAAACCAAAGTCACACAAAAGCTTTTGAACATAGGCTACCTAGAAACCTAATTCTTTATTACAACCATTTAATGATAGCTTGTAAACTGAGCGTAAAATAATATTTTCTGTGTGTAACACCTTAAAATGCGTAGAAAACGGGATATGAACAAACGATATCTTCCAAACTCTCCATATACACTAACAGTACAGGTAGTTTTTCTTACTGACAATATGTTTTTACAAAAATTTAAATGTATCCTTTCAATTTGTTCTGATTTTGTAAAGCTCAATATTTCTGAAGAATATTTCAAAATTGAGCCAACAAAAGAATCAAACATGATATTACTACTTTTACAAACCAATATAGCGCTCATTGCTGTTATAAACTCTTTAACTGAGAATACGGAAAACGGGACCGATATGCTTTCTTCAGTAGTACTGTTCATTTCTTGTTTTCATAAAAATGTTTCACAAAAATGCAATAGAACATACTTGTGCTTCATTTCACTTAAGTTATTAAATCCTTCCATTTCAATATGTTCATATCAAAACATTTTTGGACTCTGTCTTGCGCACGATACACTGTCTCACCGTGATCATAATAATTAGAATCCTCTAATTAGAATCCTCTAATTGGCGTCCGCGCCGAAGCGCGGCGCCTATTGGAATGAAATGAGATTTTGTGAAAGGGCGACAGCAACTTCTCGAGCCTTCTATAGTTGCCAATAATAAAAGCCGATCATTCCGATCGGTATGAGGGTGCTTGATTGTTAATTAGTCGCGATATGTACAATGAATGGCGAACTGGAGAATTTCGCAATGCAAACATTTTCAAATGAAATAACCTTTTCCGTCAATAAATCGCGCTCTTCGGGGTATTTTTGCTTATCATTTTGTAGTACACAGTGGGTTATTATGGTATGTTATTCCGAAAGCTGTTAATAGAATGATGAGTTGATGACCTTAATATTCCGAAAATCTATTTATAGAGGGATGTACTCCTAGGTAATTCCCGGTCTCTCCCGGGATTTACCAATGACCGGCGAATAGTACCACACGTTTATTGTCCGGTCTCTCCCGGTTTTGGAGTATATATCGTTACAGAATAGAACAAATATTTTACAGATAAATAAGCTTTTTTTCAAAATGAATGTTTGTCACTTAGTTTGGTTACAATAATTAATAAACACAGATCAACGCTCGAATTGATTGATTATTATTATACATAAACATACAATTCGGAAAAAAAACAATAATTGAGAAAAAATGTACATTTTTATGGCATTAATATGACACTATCAACTTTAAAACATTTTATATAATTTGTTATTCGTGTTTAGTAAAGATTCCGAGGAATTATTCAAAGTTACAAATCAGATTTTATGAATTATTCAATTGATTGATAATTTAAAAAATGATGAAGAAAAATACAAATGTACATGTATATGGTTTAAGAATAAACAATATTATAAATTGAAAGATTAACCATGATTTACTGACTTTTTCCAGTTAAGTTTTGACTTATAATCGTCGATCATTATGACAATTGAATTCTTAAAATAGTAGTAAACGTAAAAACTCAGTATTAAAATAGCGGATAAAACACACACAAAAAAAAGAAAAGAAAACAATATTCATAAAATCTGTATTTTTGTTATTAAAATAGAAATTACATTTATTGTATAATAAACAATTATGCTCAACATGATCAACATGGTAATATAACAAGTGTCATATTGTTACTTAGTGTGAACAGATACCGTAAGAGGGGGTCCTCGTTAATAGCAATAACATAATAAGGGACAATTACACAAGTATGGTGTTGATCATGCGTTACACATATGGATTATAAATGATTGTATACATGTATATCCGTTGCTATTAATAACCACGATCATAAAGAAATAACAAGTAATATTCTAATTTCTAGCATGCCGATCAAAGTTATAAATAATGAACAATGTCTTTCGTCCGTTCATTCAAAAGTGATATACAATTCTGGTAAAACCCAATGAACCATTGAAAAGTTTATAAGAATATCTTGTCATCATATATCTACTGGTTCATCTGCACCTGCTGTTTGGACGCCCTTTGATGCTTTGCATCAATGCTTTTCTTGTAAATGATTCTGTAAAAGAACAGAAAACATTTGTTGTCCCTATTTTCACTTCTTCCTCTCTCCCTATTTTCAGTAAGCTAGCCCGAAATATTGCCCTTCGTCACCTCGTACATCTTTTTTTCATCAATATTTCTCTGTTCAGAATTGATCTCACATACCTGTGAATCGTATGCCTATCCAGTATTGTTTTATTTGGATATCAGTGCAGAGATTCTATTATTCATTCAATAATTACCGTATTGTCGGTAATCATTGAAACTGGATTATATAGGATCCCATCATATAAGGGATGAATGGCTGTTGTAATACTAAACAGAATTGACGGTCACTGATTCATAGCGGTTTTTTTTGTTCAGGTAAAGGGTTTCCCGCGTCATGCGATACCTGAGATATATGGAGGCTATTTGTTGCCAAAAAAAAATCAAGCCTTGTTGTTCTGAGTTGAACATTTTGTTTACGGACAAAATACAATTGTGTTTCTTTGTATGTAAACTCCAATATTGCATTCTTGGATTGAGATTCCCGATTTAACATTGTCAACATGCATTTCAACAAAATACATTTTGTTAAACGACAAAACATTAACTGTTTTGCTGATATTAGTAGCAATACCAAGTGTTCATCTTAACACGCGTAATACTCATTGTTCGTGTATACGCCGACAAAACAGAAGTTACTTTTTTGGTTTTACATTGTCGAACCATCATTATAGGATCAGCATAATCCATGCTTTACACATGGGAGATAAAATATGCTCCGTTTATTTTCCCGCCCACTTCATCATCGTAAATAAACGTATTTATCCGCACATTTTCGGTATTTACCGCCGGCGACAAGAAGGAAACAAGAACACGCACCGTTTACCACAACTTTTAGGTGTTTAGTTATTTACCAAACATAATTCAATTGCCTAATTGCCATTCTATGCCTTTATACAATCACCATCAGCGAACTTTAAAGGATTATAGGCATATAAAATTTAAAACGTTGTTGATACCACATTTCCTAGAAAAGGAAACTGAAAAAAAATGATAAAAAAATCAGGTTACTTACTGCCTGAGGTTAAATATTTTTCAAGGAAGTAAAAACTATTGATAAGACTATATCAACGACAAATAAATTTTACTGAGGGGATTCCTATTTGCATAGAAATGAGTAACAAAACAGTTAAGCTGCTTCCTTACCACTTTCAAATTTTAAAGCCAACATCTGATACAGATTTTGATACGACTAAATACTAATACAGACCAAATTCTGGCTGTTGTCTTTCCTAGAAATAGCATTTACTATTACACTAGTAACCTTAAATTAACGAGAAAAAAACTTTTAACAATAATAGTAAAATTAAACCAAAGTTGTATGTACCCGTTCGTACATTACTTTTTATTTTAACCATACTGTATATACCTTTTTACAATACGATTTTCCATAGCAACGAATGTTGCATTTCGCGCATGCGCATTCTGCGTAGGGCAGAAAGCAATAACGATGTCTACAGTTTATCATACTTTAAGGCTTCAATAGATGCTGTTTCATGTTATGTCACCCAAAAAATATTAATTTGGGATGAATTAAGGCGGTAAGTACAGGAAACGTGAATTTATTTTTTAAGAAATCTACGAAAATGTGCGGGAGTAATAATTCAATTATCAAAACGGACACACACATATCTTTGTTCAAGGTATCATTAGACGACTTTTCCATCAGTTATTTAAATTGTTAAAGATAAAATTTTATTACCCCTGTATTACATAATATTACACAATTTGTATTGTACACTTCCTTTAAATAACTGGATTGGTAAGGCGGCAAGTTTCAAACAGATTGGCACCCGAACGTTTGTTCATTGAACCGGGACGTTTAAATATCATGATATAGTTAATCAGTTACGCTTATTTCATGCTTTCCAGTGTTTTATTGTAATATATCAGATGATTATATTCTGATAAACCACTAGTGAAATTTATAAAATATAATTTTCACTGTAGCCGGACTATATCTGACTGCGGATGAAAAGAAAATCATAACTAAATGGAATAACAGGCAGAAATAAATGCTGTCATGCGTAAATTTTGCTTCTCTAGGAAAAGAAAGTCGATGTCATCATACATCATGTAAAAAATGTAACAAAATTAGAGAAATTTAACAGAACTATATTTCAAAATTGATGATGTGACGTCATGATATGATGACGTCACAAAGGCGAATGCGTGACGTTACGCGGCAAAATCAGTAACAAAATACTTAAAATGACTTAAAAAGCATGAAATAAAAAGAAAATTTATTTGTTTTACATATAAGATTGAAATATATTTCATTCGTGAACACCAGCTATCATATTTTCACTCGTGGCTACGCCACTCGTGAAAATATTACATCTGGTGTTCACTCAGTGAAATTATATTTCAATCTTACATGCAAAACAAACAAATATCCTCTATTTATTAAAATGTTAATTTATGTATTTTTAGCTCGACTATTCGCAGAATAATCGAGCTAATGCAGTCACCCATTTGTCGGCGTCGGCGTCGGCGTCCCTGTGGTTAAGTTTTTGTATGTAAGCTGGTATCTCCATAACTACTGAAGGGAATGGATTGAAACTTCACACACTTGTTCTCTGTGATTATCTAAGATGATTGGCACAAGTCCCATAACTCTGATTTGCTTTTTTTCATAATTATGCCCCTTTTTCGACTTAGAAATTCTTGGTTAAGTTTTTGTATGTAAGCTGGTATCTCCATAACTACTGAAGGGAATGGATTGAAACTTCACACACTTGTTCTCTGTGATTATCTAAGATGATTGGCACAAGTCCCATAACTCTGATTTGCTTTTTTTATAATTATGCCCCTTTTTCGACTTAGAAATTCTTGGTTAAGTTTTTGTATGTAAGCTGGTATCTCCATAACTACTGAAGGGAATGGATTGAAACTTCACACACTTGTTCTCTGTGATTATCTAAGATGATTGGCACAAGTCCCATAACTCTGATTTGCTTTTTTTTTATAATTATGCCCCTTTTTCGACTTAGAAATTCTTGGTTAAGTTTTTGTATGTAAGCTGTTATCTCCATAACTACTGAAGGGAATTGATTGAAACTTCACACACTTGTTCTCTGTGATTATCTAAGATGATTGCCACAAGTCCCATAACTCTGCTTTGCTTTTTTTCATAATTATGCCCCTTTTTCGACTTAGAAATTCTTGGTAAAGTTTTTTGTATGTAAGCTGTTATCTCCATAACTACTGAAGGGAATTGATTGAAACTTCACACACTTGTTCTCTGTGATTATCTAAGATGATTGGCACAAGTCCCATAACTCTGATTTGCTTTTTTACATAATTATGCCCCTTTTTCGACTTAGAAATTCTTGGTTAAGTTTTTGCGTGTAAGCTGGTATCTCCATAACTACTGAAGGGAATGGATTGAAACTTCACACACTTGTTCTCTGTGATTATCTAAGATAATTGCCACAAGTCCCATAACTCTGACTTGCTTTTTTACATAATTATGCCCCTTTTTCGACTTAGAAATTCTTGGTTAAGTTTTTGCATGTAAGCTGGTATCTCCATAACTACTGAAGGGAATGGATTGAAACTTCACACACTTGTTCTCTGTGATTATCTAAGATGATTGGCACAAGTTCCATAACTCTGACTTGCTTTTTAACATAATTATGCCCCTTTTTCGACTTAGAAATTCTTGGTTAAGTTTTTGTATGTAAGCTGGTATCTCCATAACTACTGAAGGGAATGGATTGAAACTTCACACACTTGGTCTCTGTGATTATCTAAGATGATTGGTACAAGTCCCATAACTCTGATTTGCTTTTTTTGCATAATTATGCCCCTTTTTCGACTTAGAAATTCTTGGTAAAGTTTTTGCATGTAAGCTTGTCTCTCCATAACTACTGAAGGGAATGTATTGAAACTTGAAGAGTTTGTACCTTTTCGGACAATTTTATGTATTCATATAGGTAAGCATTATTATACTCAATGAAACACCCTTGTGACAAATTTTCGAATAGTCGAGCGTTACTGTCCTCCGACAGTTCTTGTTTAATAAACCGATCAATGTTTATGGATTTTGAGAAGAGAAAAATTGTGTCACGTGCATTATTAAAAATAACATGTATTACGAAGAAGCGGATAAAATGTCTGTGATATCTTTTCCAAACAACCCATCTTAACATCTCAAGATTTTGAAAAAAAATAATCAATTATTTAAAAACTATTTATGTGACTTAAATTTTTCTGTTTGCATCACAGGCAAATCGGATAAAGGATAAAATCAGGTATATTGAACACTAAAAATGCATTATCACCTGTTCTGATATTTTTCTGAATGATAATTAATCTCCATTTCATGTTATATAATTTCTTTTGTTTTTAAATGAACTATTTCAACAGCAAATAAGTTGACGTTTCATTTGCTAAAAGATATATTTCCACATCTTCTTTAAAAAACTGATCCGTGATCGTAAATTCTTAAACAAGTATCTTTTTCATGCCATTTTATGGCATTCTTCGCCACAAAGTTAGAAAGTCATCATTTCTATATTTTTGAAAGCTATTTAATATAATTTTCTACCGTTTACCTTGAACTAACTCGGAATTGTCTATGAACTTTTACTATATTTCTATGAAGGGCGAAGGATTTCTTGCCCTACGCAGATTGCGCGAGAAAATTCTAATTCCGGTCGATTTTTCATAGCAACGGACCGCGTCGTAAAAAGGTCTATAGATATATTTTCCCATTTTTACCATTTTGTTTTTCAATAATTATATTTAAATGAGTTCAAAGGTATGTATGTTGATTATCTGTTTATGTATACCTTGTTAATTTATCTCTTAAAAAGCCATCACTTAAAAAATTTAATAAATATTCTGTATAATATTTCATGTACATAAAAATAGTTCTCTGCTTTTGATCAGATAGACAGTAAGTCTAGGTAACAGCTATTGACAGCATGTATACTCAGATTTTAGAGCTGTAATTGATTCAGTACAATGCATAAAAAACCTTAACCTACGTCAGCTTATATATTTAATAATAAAAGGCTAAATCACATCCTATGACTCAAAATACCTCCCAATGGAGGTAAACAGAGATGCAAGGATACACTGAATTTAAAATGGGACAAATTCACAACGTTTTGGTTATACAACGGAATTATCGATAGTAAACTTTGAATTGTTCCGTGGATATACACTTGGTCAAAAATATGGGTTTTTGAGAGAAGGCACAGGCTTACTGTTCAGTTTTCTTTATTCGTGTTGCCAAAAGCGACTTCCATGTATCGCATTCTAGTACTATTTGCTGAATGTAAAAGACATGCGTACGAGTTCTACCAGACACACACACCATACAAATAGTGGTGTGTGTCATTTTATATGAAAACAGTCCCTAATGTTAATTCACCAACTTTAGTTTTTGCATATTATTTTGCTCATTATCAGTATAAACGTTGTTACATTGTTACATTATATTTTAACCAATTTTGCATTACTTGAAAATACTGTACTAGAATACGTTTTAACAAAATCAGAGGATGTTCAAAGTCAACTGTAAGGCAATTTATTACAGTTTCTATATAATTTGAAATATTTTTGTACCAGCAAGAGTTACCGCCGTGAAAATTGGCTCCGCCTATTAATTTTCGTCTATTTCCGTGATAATTCCATATATAGAAGTTGCAAAATCGTTTACAAATGTTAATTGCATTAGAATGTAAAAGGAAAGTGTGGTGTTGTCAACCTGAGTGTGTCAAGTTGATGCAGTTACATTCTCAACATCACGATGCACAGCATTAAACGTATTGTGTACGTTCTATCGTTTACATTTCTACATGTCGCAAATTTGAAGTTATACATTTATAAATACAGTTTTCAATTTATCTAAGTTGCATGTAAACAGCTTCCATTTTATCAAATCGAGATAATCAAAATGCATGATACCAGTGCATTATATAAATTTGGTCTATCCCGGGATTACCCGAAAGAAATTCGTGAAGCACGTCAAGAATTATGGCACGATTACAAGGATGCGAGATCAAAATATGGCCCCCGAAATGTCAAGCTTAAGTATCCTGCTGCCTTGGAAGTAAACGGGTTTTTTCCAGGTCAGCCCGGTTGTACCTAGGCCAAAATTAAAATTATTGGTTACTTCATTCATAAATTTTTGACTACTGTATGTTCACTGACTTTTTCCTTTTTTTATTGTTTTTTAGCATATTAAGAACTCAAAACTTTGTTTTTTTCACCGCTTTCAAATAAATACTTCAAATATTGTCCGCTTTCCCCATCAAATACAGAAACACTTAAACCCAAAACATAATTAATTAGAATATTTTTGACCATGTTGTTACCCATACTAATTATTTATGCTACTCTTCGTACACATGTTATTGCTTGATACATGTTAAATGTGTGTTATGTAATCTGTGACAATTGAAAATAAAGTGATTTGTATTGTATTGTAACACTCGGATCGACAATTAGATTTTTACTAATCTGTTAAGCAGAACCGAAGTATGCATTGTCAAGTTTCGAAGGCTGGATTTTTGGCAACGACTATCCTCCATAGAGATTTAATCCGTTTTTCTGTGTATGGGTAAGCGCCAATTCACTGTTACTGAAAGAACTGGTTTATATATAGTAATTTACTAGGTCATTTCTACACCAAAATTGTTTTTAAGTTATAAAATATCCAGTTTTTATCAATATTTTTCACGACGGGCAGAAATAAACGGCCATCTTGACGCATAAGTTAAATAAATTTGATATTTTCACTGGTGTCTTGCACCCTACTTTCTAAATTCAGCCAATACGTATACACAAAAATAAAAGGGACGTCTCTCGAATCGTCAGGTCAAAAAACATAAGATAAACAGAAGATTCATTTTTTTTAATCCCCGAGGGGGATATTGTTTTAGCGTTTTCCGTCTTCCGTCCGTCCGTCCGACCAGATTTCGTTTCCGCACTAGTTCTCTACAACTATTTGGAGGAATTCAACGAAAATTTATCAAGAGGAGATTCGCTTTTCGTCGCCTTGTTTCGGCTAGACCCTTTAACTCAGAGTTATGGCCCTTGATTAGTTATGCAGTATGAATATAGAGCAATAAGCGTTACCGTGCTATTTCTCTGCAACTTCTGGCTGGCATTAAACGAAACTTTTTTGGAACCATCAATACTAAGAGGAGATGTGCATATCGTCGCCTTGTTTTGGTCAGACCCTTCTAGTTAGGGTTACGGCCCTTGATAAGTTATGTTTTAAAATTTCAAGAATTCGTTTTATTCAGTTGAAGTTTATTGGGATAGATATAAGTCACCATTTGATCAAAGTAAGAATTATCTTAATTGAAAATATCAGTCCTGCAACTTTTAATGTGACACTTCCGTGCAATTACATAAACTGCGGCGTATGGTCCCCAAGTTATAAAAGGCGTGTGCGCTAAACAAGAAAACAATGGGCGGAACTAAACAAAATAGAATTTTGAAAGGGGGTCAGAGGTTATGAAGCCTGCAAATCATAGATAAGACGTCAAAAGACTAAGTTAAAAACAGGAAACATATCCTAAGGGTGATTCAACGTTATTCAAGTAGGAATATTGAAACCACCCAACTATAAAATGCCAAATAGTTTTAAAAAACAAATCATAATCAAATCATAACTATATAACACTTGCTTGTGAAACTAGTGACCCCTGGGCGGGAACATTTTTGACCTCAAAAGAATAATTTGAACACCTTTTGTAGAGGATCACCACATGATGAAACAAACCAAATACCAAGGTTTAAGGCCTAATAGTTTTAGAGAAGATTTTATAAGGTTTTCCCTATATAAGTCTATATAAAATAAGCGACCCCTGGGGCTCGGACATTTTCGACCCAAATGGATGCTGTAAACACTTTTGGTAGAGGACCACTAGATGATGCTATATAAATATATAAAGGTTTTAGACCTTCTGGTGTGGGAGAAGAAGATTTATTTTTAAGTGTTTCCTCTATAAGTCTTTGTAATTCAAAGTGACCCTTGGGGCGGGGCCAGTTTTTAACAATCTTGGTAGAGGAACACTAGATGATGGTATAAACTAAATGCAAGGGCTCTAGGCCTCTTGGTTTTGGAAGAAATGTTGTTTTTTTTTGGTTTTTTTTCTAAGATTTTCCTTTCCGTTGCAAGAGTTCTGTTTGGAGTTCAATTCTTTGCAAAATTTTAAAGATACTACCCAAGGAGAATAATTGTTTCCACGATGTTTATCTGCAAGTACTGGCTGGAATTCAATGAAACTTTATTGGCACAATCAATTTAAAGGGAAGATGAGTATATCATTGCCTTGTTCCGGTCAGACCCTATAAGACAGAATTATGCCATTGATTAGTTGTGCAGTATGCATATAGAGCAATATTGCTCTTTCTTTTAACTGCTGGGTTGATTTCAACAATACTTTAAGTAAACCATCATTACGAAAAGGAAACTTGCATGCCATGATAAATACTTAAAGAAAGGCTTATGTCTCCAGTTGCTGTGTTAGTAATAACACGTCGTCGTCGGGGGATATAAATTCAACAAATTTGCTTGTTTTATATAAACACTGGATTCATTTTTATCCAGTGAAGTGAAAATATTTCATTGTTGGCAATATCCTCTATATATTGTGAAACATACAATAATTTGAATCTCAGTTTCGCTGTTAAAAATACCATAAGTGATTTGCCTTTTAAAAGTTACTTTGTACACAGTGCATTTTTGTCTGACACATTTACATTTTCAAAAAGTGATATTTTCCACGTAATGTATTTCAATACCAGACAGCTATTAATGAGTTTTGTTTATTTAAATTTAAAAATGTTAATCATTACATCGACAACATTTTGCCTTTTTTTCAGAAATGGGAAAGAACCCCTCGAGTGTCATGGGTTTAAAACTATCTTCAATTGCTTTGTAAGTTCTCTCTTTGAATCTGCTCCTTTAACAACAATAATGATAATAAATGATGATGATACAATGTAGTTATATCTTATCATTTTACCATACATATATTTATATTGATTGTTTGTTCAATAAGACATCCGCCGTATTTGTACTACAAGGGTCGCTGTTCAGGGATTTCTTAGTGACAATTGTTATTAAACGCAGCCTTGCAAAATCCTATACTTTTAGTTTTTCCCTCTTCTAATTAAAATACTGATATTGGCCTAAGGAATGTAAATATTATTTTCCATATGATCTTATATGTGACCTTAGTTTAAAAACTCATTCTCTTGACGATATATATAAATGAAATTACATAGAATAAAAGCCCGGAACGTCAAATGCTGAGGCACTGATATTTTGATCCAAGTTGATATAGAATTTCCAATGCCACCCTCTCAGCAACATGTTCAAATGTGGTTTCTTGATTATAAGAAACTTGTAGGTGGGTCTATAAAGAACCAGTTTTTGTTCCCTACCATGGATAAACTCATATGTACATGTTTTCTTCAATAGTAGTCTTTTACGTATATTAGAAATATTGTTTTTTTTATTGTTGTTGTTGTTTTTAAATATCCTTCAATTTAACTAAACTTACTTTTAATATTTCAGGTTGACTTTGAAAATAAACTACACAAAACGAATTGCATCAATTTTTTACCTTTAAATGGAGGTGAGGTAAGTTCTGCATATCAATATGAGACATAATTATTATTATCGTTTGGTGAATTTATTTACAAATCCCTTTGTTAATAAAATGGCGTAACATTGCGTTATCTCTGTTACGTCACATGACATGATAATGTATTTTTCTTCGCTTCTTTTTTCCTGAAAATAAAAGCTTGTTACAGTAGAATAGATTGCAACGTTGATATATTGTTTTGCGTCTTTTTTGACTGGTACACATAATGGATACTGTTCCAATTTGTAGACATTGTCAATACGATACACTTGATAATTCTTGAAACAAATCAAATTACATGTATAAATATTTACGAAATTTGTATAGGATATATAAATAAATTTTGGTAAAGATACAATTTTTAGGTAATTTCAAGAACTGATAACTATAAATAAGTCTTTAACAGTCTTATACTGATTTTTAATATGATTTAATCTTTTTCGAGCTCTGCTACTATAAGTATGTATTTGCATTTTTACTATATTTCGATGTTTCAGAATATATTGCACTTCACATACTATAAAAGTTTAAAATTAAAACTTTTAATTTTTTTGTTTGTTAAAGGATCAAGTGCCAAAATTATATCTGGAGTTCAAAGACAAAACGGTATGTCATTAAAATTGTATTATTTGTGTAACAATATAAAAAGTTAGCTTCAAAGTAAACACAATTGCCTAAATAATTGCGATGTTGATTTGTTCAACGTAATTTGTTAAATTCATAAATGGTAAAATTATGTTGTGTCCATATCCTTGTGGAAAATTCTCAGATTAGTTGTAATATATACATGAAAAATGGATGTTAACAGAATAAATGTTCCGAACAAAATATTATGCTTCTACTTTATAAAGGGTTTTTAACTGTTCAGCATGATTCACAAAAGGGAATTAACCAACATATGTATTTCATTAGGTAATTATAATGCTGTTCTTTATTTAAAAAATCAAAGAAAACTTCTGTAAACTGATATATAGCAATATACATTTGAAAAGTTCTTTTTGTATTCAAGACAGTTCCCATGTTAACTCTCCAAGGTTTTGTACCTTGATCTATAACATTTGACTTAAGGAATTTGTATTTCATTTTAAATTTTATATTAAAGTTATTCATATGCCCCTTTATTTTGTTAATCTTAACATAAATGAGCCGTGTCACGACAAAACCAACATAATGGGTTTGCGACCAGCATAGATCCAGACCAGCCTGCGCATCCGCGCAGTCTGATCAGGATCCTTGCAGTTCGCTTACAAACCCTATATCAAGTAGAGAAACTGATAGCGAACAGCATGGATCCTGATCAGACTGCGCGGATGCGCAGGCTAGTCTGGATCCATGCTGGTCGAAAACCCAGTGTGTTGGTTTTGTCGTGACGGGGCTCAAATGCTTTCATTGGAAGAAATCTGTTTCAGGGTAATTGCTCGTGTTGTGAGAACTTCTTAGAAAAAGTGATTTGTACTTTGAACGACGTTCCAGAATCAAAGGTATGATTTTACCTATCTATTGTTGAATAAATTAAGGGTGAGTGTGTGCGTGCGTGCGCGTGTGCGCTTGTGTGTAAAATTCGATCTAACTTTCAGTGTAGTGCTTAGTATATTTTGTTGTTTACTTTAAATTACCTTGAATATGCACAGGTGACTAATGCATGATCAGATTAATGACCCCTTATTTAGAAATTATATCCAGGCATGTGTTCATTTGTTCTTCTATCACTCTTGCTCTTGAAGATCAATTTCAAAATACCAAATGCTCGAAACTAACGTAGAATTTCACTCTCACTGTTATACTCGTATAGATAGTAAATAACGTGAACATGAATATGAGTAGCTCTATAACATTATTACAAAATATCATAATATTATATAACATAGCAATTCTTTGATATTTTATATACAAGAGAGAAAATGGTCGCCAAAGTCTTAACAAGTGCAGGTAATTGTTTATGTCGTGACATCATTAATGTATTAGCACTATGAATGCAAAACCTGAATTTCTCTTTTGGTTGATTCAACTATCTTAAGTGTTTGTTTTCTTTTGTGTACGAAATAACCCCAGAAAAAAATTTGTTGAACGGATTTCCCATCGGGTCCGACAACGGCATTTCCAAGTCACGGGTCACACTGGTAATTATCAATGTAGTTGTTCTTTACCTGTTTATAACATGCGTCTCATTGTGTTATCATGGTTAGAGAACAGTAGAGCGCGTTTGCATTAGTGACTAATTTTTTCTCTCCGTTATCTTAAACATCGTTCCGTCTCTATTCACGAGTAAAGACCATTAATTTTACAATTTTCAAGTAATCCTTCATATTTTTTTCAGCTTGTTCATATCTTTAAAGTTTACCTGCAAGGGCATGTTCGGCACACACATAACAATGAAAATGATATCACATGTCGGTTGGTGTCACATCTCCAAGATATTTGTATTACAAAAAGATTTTCAGACTTAGCAAGGTATTGTTTTCAAATAAATATGACGCCTATGAGACTAAAGATGTTTTTGACAGAGAGGTTTGATGTTTTATCAGACAAAATTACAGCTGTTATTATCTCGGAGATGGATAGTGAAAGGTAGGTTTATCAACTTTTTGTATTTTCTGATCGCAAGATCAGTAAATACAAAGCTAACATCCACGGTCTAACACAAAATTTCCTAACAGACCTAACAACGCAAAGTAGTTCTCACTCAGAACTGCTTAAAAACCAGCAATTTAAAAGAAAGAATAATTTTTTAATGTAGGCATTTAACGAATTACAGTGCATTAAAAGTTTACAGTAGTCAATAGAAATATGAGGTTACAATCACAAATTTCGCGGATAATTATCTTTTTTACCCAATGAAAAATGTTCGGCTATTTCCGTAAAGCTTAATCAATGCAAATGCTATTTTAGCTATGTCGAATACTCCAGAGCGTAGTTCACAAATAAATCTGACTGTCGAGTAGTGGAATATATACATGTCGTACTGTTTTGTCGAGAAGATTTTCGCTAAATTATTTTCATCAGTGTTAAACAACAGGTTTATCGTGAACAAAATACCTCGAAATTATTAAGGATTACAAACACGAAATGGAAATTCTCAAATTAGAATTACAATGTATTTGTTTTTATTCAAACTACATATGTATTACTTCATCGTGGTGCAGAGGTAGCGCGCTCGTTTAGGGTGTGAGAGGCCTAAGGTTCAAATCCTAGTCGAGGCAACTTTTTTTTTTAAGTGTCTTTTTTAAGGAAGTAGCCACGATATGCAAGGATAAAGTGTGGCTGTCATAAAAAATGATTTTTGATGCAACTCTAGTCATGCAAAATTCCATATGTATCAATCTCAAACTGTTATAGACGCAGTCGCTGCGTAAGATTAATTATAGTATATAAAAATAAACTTGTACAGGAAAATACATACAGATAGTCAGTATGATTTAGATTGCAAAGATCAGAAAATACCACAAAGGTTGCAGCCCTTTGATTTCTATAAGGTCCATGGTTTTAGCGGACTGCAATTATCTCGATTATAAATGTACGTTTTACAAACAAATGTATGTTTTTATTTCTATTCATATCATGACACATATCTTTCTATAGTATTTGATCTTTCAGTTTCAGTTTCTTTCTTGTCACCGCTATATGTGCGACTAAAGTTACTACATTTCTGAATTTCAAATATAACCTGTTTTCATATCTACTTGCCATTCTCTTTAAATTGTTGAAAAATACAGGAACTGATTATTACAGATTTATCATGTCGTATCCTATTTATTTTCCCTTATCCATAAAATTCTTGATAGAAATTAAGCCTTTAAGAGCAATGGCAACAAATATACTTCATTGAGATATTGACATGATCCGAATACTTTCTTATCATCTAAATAACCGTCTCGTATATTTTGCTGTCGGCCTATTTTCAGCTTCTTGGTAAAACATCTCGTTCAGCCTCAGAGTTACATTTTCTTTTGTGCGTGTCATTACATACTGCCTCCTGTTCTAATCGCGAAAACTTGAAGCCACAGAACCACTCTTTTTAAGCGAAACATCTTAATATGTTGTCTTTCATTGCACTGTACCGGTCAAAATAGGACATTCTAACATTTTGCGGGTTCTAAAGGATTTTACTGTCGTGAACATTGGTGCGATCCTTCCACTTTCGCTTTTTAAGAAAAAAACATAATTTAAAATAACTTGACAAAATGTATCACTAATAATAAGATATTGTATGTTGAGTATAAACTCCGTCTACTTAATCTTTTTGAGCGAGCTATAAATTAATTCAGTGTCTCACATTGTTCTAGCTTATATGTTTTACATAAAAGCCTTATTTGGGCATCTTACAAAAAACATCATTGCATTAAGGTTTGTAGGTTTTTGTTGGTGAATGATAACAATTACAAAGCATCATTTTAATATATTCTGAGTTGGAAACGCATTATACAGGCATATCCAATGAATTCCTATCTTGAATTGTTCATATTCATATTCAGATGTAATATAAGTAACTTTTGGAGAGAAAAAATGTATACTAAAATAAACATAGAACTGAATTTGTACTTTGTATAAAATGATTTTCTCAATTTCAGTGTTCGATCGATCTTTTCTGAGAGCGGATCTCACGAGAAACTAAAGATTATCATGATGGAACGAAGTGTAATATCTGCTTTTGTTCTTACAGCTTGACTTGTTAATTATAAATGTATATAGGGCATTGTCTACAAGCCAAATATATTACCATTTAAATTTAAACATTGAAAATTTTCTCTCCATATCAAGAGATATAATACACGTATGTCATTTTAGTGCAGGATTTCATTTAACATGGCGTTTTATTTTTGTAATTTTTATTTATGAATATTTGACAGCCATGTTTTAGTTAAGTGAATGTAGAGTCTATAATTTTTATGGTACAAACATGTCTCGCAGAATACGCAAAAATTTAAAGATTTATATTAAACAGTAAAAGTGTTTTGATATTGTGAAACAGTTAATGAAATAATTATTTACATACTATTCCAGGAATCCATAACAAAACTTTTAGAGAAGTTGGTAAAACACACAGATCAGGCGGATTACATTCTGTGCAAAATTCTTGAAATGGACGATAAATGTTGGACGCCAAATGACCCTGACTACGATTTCTGTAACTTCACTGCTTTCCAGCAAATCGCTTACAGAGGTATAGAGGTATAACACACTTTTGTTTTGTTAAAATGGATAGAGTTATGAATGTGAGTTGTTTATATTTTGGCATATATACGTAATTACCGCAATTAAGGAAACCTTTGCAGTGAAATAATCGTGAGTAAACATTAATTTGACATGACACTAAGTTTTAACGCGACAAGTTTTATCTAGTCAATTTTCGTAGCTAAATACATGCATAAGTATTTCAATGAACATTTTCAAATCATCAGCAGAACTGCTACACTTCTTCTATCAGCATTTTTGTCAGCACATAACCAACCTTACAGTCCTTGTCCCTTTAATTCCCATATCGGCCTCTTTTAATCCTGATCATTTTTGTAGAGCCCGCTTGTGGTGAGCTCAACTTAGTCGTGACTTTTGGCGTATAGTTCGGTGTATGTGTGTTCGTGCGTCCGTCCGGATTCAATAATAATTTGGTACAAATGTTCACCGTGATAGAGCGGTGTGTCGCACGCAGAACCAAGGTCGGTCGCTCAAAAATCAATGTCACACTTACGGGTCAGCGCAAAACCCGTGTCCGGAGCGCTACTTTTACATGCATGGAGGGAATTTTAAAATAACTCGAGACAAATATTCTCTGTAATGAAGCGGAATACCGCGTCTGTGGCAAAGGTCAAGGTCACACTTAGGGGTTAAAGGTCAAATAACAAAATTAAACATTCATTTGCGAGTATAACATCTATATTCATGGATGGAATTTAATACAACTTAGCAAAAATGTTCTCAATGTTAAGTTGAGAGGTCAAAATAAAAGTACAGTGTATTAAAATTTGTTTGTTGGGGCTGTATCTTGCTTTTGCTTTTCTTTGAAAAATCGTTGGTGTCTGTGGCAAAAATCAAGGTCTTACTTCAGGGCCAAAGGTCAAATAAATTTAAACATTTATTTGTTAGTAAAACTTCTATATAAACGGATGGATTTTAATATAACTTAGAACAAATGTTTTCCATGGTGAGTTGAATTGTGCGAAATGAAGGTCAATGTCACAAGAGGTCAAATGTCAGATAAAAATATCAAAAGTATGTCGGCACTGTATCTTGTTTATGCTTTGAAGTATTATGCTTAGTGGTCAGAGGATTTTTGTCGAATCCGCTTCCGCTGAGCTCGTCATAGTTGTCAAAATTGCTATTCAGTGTCTGTGTGTGCGTGCGTGTGTCCAAACTTGTCCATGGCTTAAGTTCTTCGTACATGGGAAAATTTTTAAATTGCATGAATTGAGTTATTTAGGCATAAATGTTCATCACGCATCATGAGACTTTGTATCATGTATATGAACCAGGTCACCGGGTCTGATGTGAAGGCCACCTAAAATGATGACTTGGTTATAAAAAGGGTGAGTTGCGCACTTCTCATCTATGTATACATCTTTCAACTTGATCTGAAGTTTATTTGTTCAGGTTTGAATTAAGACAAGCGGGATCGACATTCTGCCCGTGAGCATGTCTTGTACTTATTATATGCCCCTCCCCTCCTTTCACCGTATTCTCCCAAGTTTTTGGTTTGGTTCCGTCTGAATGCTCTGCTGGTGTGGCTGGATTGTGTCGCATGCTGTGTTCTGTGGCTTTATCTTGTTGATTTTTTTTCTCATTTCTCTCTGATATAATCTTTATTTATTCTGAGGTTTTCCCTCCCGTACATGAGAAGAACGTTCAAACAAAATTAATTCTGTTCAAAATCGTTTTAATTACAATCTGAACATGAAAAAGATTTAACAAGAAATATATCGTAAAGCAACAAAGTAAGAAATACGTATCAGATATCAGAAACCTTTTTGAGTGAGGAACCACATATACTCTGACTGACACATGAAATATCATCAAGATGTAGAAGATAAATCTGAATAATGCAGACTGAAATACGAAGTATCTATTTAAGATACACGAACTCCTGATTTCAACATCAAGAATTTCTGATTTCTTCACGACTTTATGGTAACATAATTAACAGCATGCATTCACAATTGCAATTCCACGCTAATCAAAGAATGAGTGAAGTTGAAATCGTGAATGAATGAATTTAAAATGCGTCCACCGGTTTCACTTGTCTTTTGATTTAAATGTCGGTACGATCTTTTTACAAATCAGTCTTTTATGTAATACATTGTATTTATACAAATATTCTTACACGGTGTGCAATAAATGAACGTAGGGACGTCCGTGTTCAAGTGGTTAAGGTCGTTGACTTCGAACAATTTGTCGTCGACGGTTGTATTGTTGTTCGTATCCCGTCGGGGACCGCAATGGATTCTCTCATGTAATGAAGATATCCAGTAAGCTAACGGAACGCCGATGGTTCTACTAAGTTACCCGGTCGTGTCTGAGTTCCCGCACGGAGGGCTACGTCTCCCTCCATTTGTAAAACTGGTAAAGTCGCCAAATGACATATACAGTGTTTTATCACAAAAACATGAGTTTGAGTGAAATATACTCGTATATACATTCTCAAAATGTTTTCATACACAATCGTTTGATAAGCACTTACTGTTCTGACTTGTTCTACATTTTTTCAGACAGAATAAGTGTTTTTTTCTCTTGAATATTCCAATCAAATGAATTGTTTGATTAGACTTATTCAGCTTAAATACATATAAAAAGAAATTGACATATGAGATAATAAATACACTTTTCTTAATGTGAAATTCTTGTGCAAATATAAATGATCAAGTTACGTCAGGTAGTTGACAGTACAATAAGTCAGTATCAGTATCTTAAATTTGTTAACTCAACCCTATTTCATGAAAAAAAGACTAGCATTACTATTGATTTATAATTGCTCAATAGTAACAGTTATCCTCAGGCTTTTTGTGTTCACATTAAGCTGTAACTATTTTGTCTTAATATTTATCTTACGCTTACCAATTTTGTTAAAATGAACATTTTCAATAAGGGCATCGATAGCATTTGATTTTATACACTAAAATGATAAGCATTTTCAAAGTGTTTGATTATGATATTTAACAAAGATACTTAATTCTTCAAGAAATCATTATGTTTATGAGTTTGAATATTGTTTATTATACGTGGGTTGTAGTAAATTTAGTAATTTTAGTTGATATAATTTTATGTTTATTAATTTAATGTGTTATACCGTTGTTATTGACATAAAAAAATAACACAAGGTTGGAAAATAGACTATACGTATCTGTCTATGGAACGTAAATACAAAATCTATATTTCAGATATAGCACTGTTACTTTTCACATGCTTTTGTCTTTTTTTTTTCAAAGGACGCCGTATGCAACACAGCTTATCAGATTTTGACAAATAAGAAATGGGAAAACTGGTGCAAACGTGCTTTTGCGTATGTATCCTAAGTAAAGAATTAAATATGTATTGTTATTTACGCAGAAATATGAAAAGAGTTATGTGTGTATTAGTATGATTCATTTGTACAGTATAAACAGCTGTAAAATCGTGTTTCCGAGCGCTACCTGTTACGCAATTGTTATGAAAAAAAAGATGTAATTTCTACAAAGTCCTTTAACCTGCCAAACAACCTTTTAAAAACAATACACATTAGTCCACTATAAGAAAATTCTACATGGATAATGCATATAAATTGTAGGACTTCTGCAAATAATAAGATATGTTGTATCTCTATTCCTAGTGGAACCTCATATATATATGGTTATTAGGCTATCCATCTGCTAACTTTAATATCCTAGTTTGAAATAGGTTAAAATGTTTAAAAAAAACCTGCACGAGAACGGTATATTTATTTTCTTTTCAGTATAGACGCTGTTGTTTACCTATTCAGCATCGTGCTGCTGACTATTGCTGCTGTTACAGGTGTCAATGCTCCAAACGTTCTTATTTACCAATCGCCAATTGACTATCTACGGGCAATCTGTGAGGCAGTTCTGCTTCTAAATGCTGCTCGCATGCTTGTAATTGAGATTTATCAAGCGTTTAAGTATGCTTATTTTTTATACATTGAACATCGAGTATCAAATATTGGATTTCTACTTTAAATATTTGAAATGAGTGTCATTCATTTTCCAGGACATTAACGTATTTATGTTATTCAAAGACTCTAAAGATAAACAGTCTCCTCAAACTCTAACTTTTTAAAGTGTTATAAAATTAAAGAAGTGCACATACTAACATATCTATTAACATAGGTGTCAAAATGATAAACATTAATTTTCACGACTATCACTTACCGCTGTAAGAATAATTCCTCAACCTGGTCAAAGATGTTTTTTATATTTGTATTCATATGTTTTTATAAGACAATAATCAAGATTATTGTATCATAGTAACAAATTTGTGATATAAGTAGTTGTATTCAGGTTCAAGAAGGAGTATCTTGTGGATAAAATGAATATTGTTGAGATTACATCACCAGTTATGTTGTTACTGTTGCTGCCTATACGTTATATACATGAACAAACTCACTGGTATATATATGCTGTTGCGTATTTGGTTTGGCTTCTACAAACAGTCAAGTATGCCCCAGTCTTCCAGTAAGTAGCAACTTTATATTTCATTTTCTTTAATTTCAACTGTTCGGCCGTTCGAAATCAACTAAATCACATAACCTAACTAAAACATTTTTAAAAGGAAAAGAAATAAAACGAAATCCCCTCATGTAAGTAATAATGTAAACGATTCAACAGAATGTGGCAACATCCAATATAGTTTTTATTATTAATTAATCGTCCGTTTAGTTATAAACATATTTGAATAGCTATTCATGTAGTTGAAATATCTAATCCTCCATTCTTATAAATGACCCTACGTTACTTGTTTCGTTAGGAATCACAAAAAGTCGCATTTCCAATTAGTCTTTGACGTCTAGTACACCTTTAAATCATATTTGCGTCTTACTTGTAGGTTTACTGGAGTGTACGTCGATTCGCTACAGAAAATGTTTGTAAAAGATATCTTGAGGTTTGCGATTTTCCTTTTCATGACGATCGTGGTATTTTCAGGAACATTTCTTTTGGTATTGAAGGCAGAAAATACTCTACAGTTACACGAAGAAACTATGCAAGTATCTTGTAATATAACTAAAAGAATAATAAAAAGTATAAAAAATAAAAAGGTTGAACTTGTCCGTTGAACTTTCATGTATTGCATCTAATTTGCATGGTATATTTCCAACGGAATTTCATTTTATACAAGGCATCCCGGCAAAGTCTAGCTAATGTGAATTATTGTCTAAAAGCAAGGTCAGATTTTTACGGAAGAGCATTAGTGCCAGGTGTATGTTTTTTATTAACTCGAAATTTCGAGTTACTAACTCGGAGTTTCGACTTACTAACTCAAAATTTCGAGTTACTTATCTCGAAATTTCGAGTTACTAACTCGAAATTTCGACTTACTACCCCGAAATTTCGACTTAGTAACTCGAAATTTCGACTTAGTAACTGGAAATTTCGACTTATTAACATTACAAGAATGGCCAAAGTTTTTAGTTAGATGATATAAGATATAGTAGGGAGTTCCGTTGAACGATGGAGATGGAGAAACGGGTGCCTGGACAAACTATTGAAATTTAACTTAAACTTAGTAATGGCATGTACACACCCGACCTAAAAACATAAGGCTTCCTTTAATTTGTACGTTCAGGCGTTCTTCAGACGTTGTAATGTATCCCATCTGTTCGAACATATCTTTTCACTAATCATATTCTTCTCATCCCTGTGAATAAAACGATCCTATACTTCACGTGTGGGACATCTGAGGAAAGTATCGCGGCGTGGCCAAAATAGGGCGTGCTGAGGCCTTTGTCAAAATTGTTGGACTGACTATATTTCTTGTAAAATCGAATGCTTTTATATTATTCCCAACATATATATAACAACAAGTTCCACTTTTATCGACTTTTATCAACACAATATGAATCAAAGTATTAGTAAATAATGAATAATGCTACAAAACATTATTAGTATAAAGAAACGTGACAGACTAACTGGCGTATACACGCCATTTAAAACTTATTTAACACATGATATTGCACAGTTTACAATAGGGTGGGTTTTGGACTTGTTGTTTCTTCACATGATGGTTGTATGTGTGCTTAAGAAAAAGAAACATCCGTTTAACACGGAAATGTGGAAAGTGTGATTTTACAACCCCCCCTCCACAAAAAAGCGAAGGATATGTTCAGTTTGTGTGGACTATTTGACCCTATTAAATTATTCTGTTAAATAAATGTTAAAGGTGCTCTGTCAATGTGCAACAGCTACACACGAAAGAAAGTATCTTGAATTCAATCCTTGCTTTCACCGGCAACCAATGAAAGTCGTGCAATGAAAGTTGAAATTTCGAGTTACTAAGTCGAAATTTCGAGTTACTAAGTCGATATTTCGAGTTACTAAGTAAGTAAAGATTATTAGGAAACTTATTCATTGAATTGCATTACCAAGTGTTTTGTAAACATATACATACGTGCATATATATCTGGTCATTTCTCACAACAGCAACTGCACTCACAAGGCTAAGTATTCAGGGGCCATAACAGAACAACAAGATTAAAAAGAATAACAGACAATGATCAGATTTTTATAATACAACATTTAATTGGTTGATTTCAAATAACAGACAAATAAAGTCAAATAAGAGGTTTTTGCAAACTGCCGCATTCCGTCGATACGTGTCGAGTATGCTATGCGAAAAAATATATGGCATATTGCGGCATACATCTATCAGCACTAAGTCATATACTGAAAAAATATAGCACACTACCGCATATAGCATACTGCCGCATATAGCATACTGCCGTATAGAGCATACTGCCGCATATACAATGTAGCGTACTGGTGCCTGCTGGTGCCTGAAGTAATTTACGGAGGGGTACCTGAAGTCTACTTCCACTAGTAAAGCTGAAAAGTCGGCATATGACCATAATAGTATCAGTTTGACATAAAAAAAAACACTAATAACAACATCAATACTTGCATTGCCCAGAAAATGTTTCAAAAAATCAAACTACAAAACCCATCTAAAGTAAAGGCAATTGAACAAAAGGTAAAGAAGAAACTAGCTTTAAAGGTGAAATTGAGATTCTGTATATTAATTAGTAATAGAATATTGGAATTAATCTTAACCGTTTTCATACTTTAATTAAGTGATATAATTTCATTCCTTACAGGTCGTTTTGGAAGATAGGGATTGTTGGTATAAGGATCTTGATTGAATCTGACAGTATTGTTGAATACACTGGAGACGAAGGTTATAAGTAAGTAACATCTATAAAAACAGTCGAACGTGTTAGCATTATCACAAGCCGTTTGTATTATTTATGATGAGTATTTGTATCAAACTTATAAAGAAATGTCTGTAAAAAAATAAGTTGTATGGTAGTAATTATTATCGAACAAAAGTACTTAACTGAAACAAATATGTTGGTATATTCCAACTTTGTGGCGCATGCGCGAAATAATCATGAAACCTTTTAAATGTGGGTATTGGATAACGGAGACATTTCTTGTTTAGACTGGCTTAATATATGACCATATGTTTCGGAATGTTTCAATTACATTTCAACATGCTGCATTATGAATGAAAATTTTTGATATTCTTATAAAACGAGAAATATTAAGATCTGACGAAAAGACATTCATTGTTATGGAAAGCATTTATTTGTGATCATTTCATTCTCTGCTAGTATATGTTTTTGTTTTAAAATGAAAGGTTAACAGTTTAATCATCACTTACCCTGTTATCTATTAACATTTCAGGATTGCTGGCGCGATGGTCATGATGATATTTATGTTCTTTATTATTGTTGTACTGTTAAACATGCTGATAGCGCAGCTGATCAACACATACCAGGATATCGAGAGCTCTTCATTGAAAGGTTTCCTTGTCAGACGGGCAAAGATAGTAGCACGTCTTGAAAGAGAACACATGCCATGTCACTTTAACGTGTTGAATAAAGTAAGTAATTTGATGTTATAGTATTTTAACATAATCAGGCATAAAAACGCCTGGTAAATGATAAAGCTACCTCGTTCGGAGGTATTCGGAATATCACTCTAGCTAGTGCATGTCGCTAAAAAAGATGTCAAGTTTTGTCATTTTTTATATATTTTGTAAACTTTACACCACATACCGAAATTCGGAGAATGCTATGTCATTAAGATTTGATTTAAATTTCCAGAAAATGTCAAGTTGTTATCATTATGTTTGAAATGTAGTTGTAGAGCCTTTTCCCAGTTGGCGATTTTAGCGTTGCAATGGACCGTTTCATCTTGAAACAGATCACTTTGTATTTTTCCACCAATTTTCATTTAAACAGCGATTCAAATGAAAACATAAATTATTTTAAAGTAGACATAAAGTCTAGAAATTAAATTAAATTAAATATCGATCAGGTGTTAGTTATTAAAGAAGATATAAAATATTTGTTCCGCGAGGCAGGTCTGTCGTGAAGGAGGTAATCATGTCGCCAAGAGAGATACCACTATGGTTACGTACAAAATATCTGATTGTTTGTGTATAATTTATTCATTACACTTATCACGGCACAAAAATTTAATAGAAATAATATTATACTAATATATTTAATATTCATGTATATCATGACGTAATTTGCATGAAAAACATTAATATGTACAGCTTTCAAATTGTTATCGTCCTTATATTGCTTTCACTGTAAACAACTTTTACTTTGTATATGTGATAAATCGCATACTGTACAATCTATATTCGTGATAAATGAAGTATTGAACTTGCGATTATTCAATATCATTTGAGATTATATATATAATAAGTTTTGCCACGTTACATTAAGACCTCAAAGGTTTTAACTTTTTGTACAGAACATAAAAGACATAAACATAGTAAATAGTCAAATATAATAATAATTGAATAGTCGGTTTCAGACGATTGTATTTACATCGTGGATATCAAAACACAAACAGTTTTGCTATTCTGTCGGGAACACCGATTATCAAAATTCATAATGTAATATATACGATATTGTATTTTAAGATATGACGAAATTTCTTAAATCGAAATTTTCACATACGATCTTGAAATGGAAATATTTTGATGATGTATACCGTATGCGCTTATACACTTCTTTCAATTTGATGTACAATAAAGGTATTGCTTCATTTCCTTTCCGTGGTGCTCGTTTCGGGCACATAATTTCACAAATAAGCGATACTTTCAGCAAAAAATCATCAACTTCACGATTCTTGGAAATTCAAATCAAATCTATATGGTATAGCATTCCTTAAATTTCGATATTTAGAGTTTTCAAAATATACAAAAAATGACAACCCTTTACCTTTTTGACACCTAATTTTGGCGACATGCACTAGCTCAGAATTAAGTAGCGATTGAGCGATTTACCGTATACCTTCGAAAGAGGTAGCTCTACCGTAGATAATAGATTCTCTTTATTTGTTCTCGGTAGTTTTTTATGGGTAATTTACACTGAAATTAGATGGAGCTTTGGCTAATGATTATGGAGGTTCGATCTCTACTCGCGACCATTTCCTTTAAGAGCGCTTGAATAGGTTGTTTTTTCTACAAATATCAAACTGAACTACAATAAAGTGCAAAGCAATACGTCATCATGAAATAATCGTCTGCTTTGGTTTCACTACCTTTAAAGAGAGATTTTCGCAAAAAGTTTAACCACATTGTAAAATTGTTGATTGTTGAAAAGAAGTACATGTAAGCTAGTACATACTGTGAACTTTTCCTCCCGGTTGTCAGCGATTAGTATTAAATCAATTACTTCTGCTTACTTCGGCAATAAATAATAAAGAACCATCGTCTCACATTGATTTAAGCACTCTTATGTCTTATAAATTGTGAACCGGTCAAGCCCGTGCTAAAGGGAGGAGGTGTGAGGGAAGTTGCACTTTTCCATTATCGCTGATGGACAGACCTAATCAAACTGAGTCTGCAATTTTCATGTAATTTTGTTTTCAAAAATGCTTCCGAAGGATCACTCTTTCATGCGCAAGTTACCTCCTTTCCTAATATCATTTATTTCTACTACACATTTATTGTTGCAGAGTTTTGGATTTGACAACCATAGTGATTCCATGACCTTCTTAGTCATTTTCCTATTCAATTTTCTAGACGTTTTATCACAATAACATTTTTACTTTGAACTTCTTCACCATTTCCATTATATTTGATCAAATAATCAAACGTGAATGATAAAGTAATTACAACCATGATTTAATTTACAGAATGAAGAAAGAAAAAAATGCTACGAGGAAGAACTTAAGATAGACGATGACGAAAATAATATGTCAGACACTGGGATAATACATGATGATTCATTGACAATACAGCAAAATATAGAAGCCCGCGTGAAAAATGTCTCCAATACATGTACGTTGCTGAACGATATAAAAGAAGATCTGAATACATTGAGGTCAAATTGTGATTGGTTAGGAACAACCTTGTGTGATCTTTTAGAGATTCAGCAAAATGAATTCGCTAATCTGCATATGAATGTTGATGCCAAAAAATTCGAAGCCTCCATGGCACGGCGCGAGGACCTGAAAGTACGCGGGTTAACAGCTAAATTGCAACTAGTAGAAACGCAATTAAAAACGGAAAAACGTAATTTAGAGATTGAAAGACAAAAATATAAAAATCTTAAAAATAAAAGATGCTTTATTTGCAAATTAAAAGATTAAATCGCTTGGTAATCACAGACAATAAAGTTTATTTCGTTTTTTTAATCTAGTGATTCTGCTTGCCTCCATCTATCTTTTGTTAACGTTCGAAATATATATCTATTTCATAATCTACTAGAAAGAAAATATTAATTTTATTAACAATATATACACTATACAGTACCTTTCTCGGACATAATACTTCAAAATTGCTGCAAATTGTTGTTTAAATTAATGCAACTTATCATGTTTATGTTAAACAATAAAACCGTTCAAATGTTTTCAATTAATAACCTGAAAATATATTTTTATAGGTATCTTATCATCTTATTGATTAAAATATATTTATTCGTCATATTCAAGAACAAATTTTACATTTACAATCAATACACAGACAGGAAGTAACCTAATGCTTATTGAAGTTTAATTCCCATTTATGTGGTTTGGACATTTTCGAGATACATTTAGCTGGAGTGAAATAACAATCCCTCTTTATAAATTCTTTTTGTAATATTTTGACGAAAATTGTACTATAGATGTTAACCATAACAAACGTTTATATATCAGGGGCTTCTATTTGAAATACCCTGTGTGCGCATATTTATATATGCTAAGCAGGGTCAGGTCGGAAACCCTGCAGTAGTTTACCTTTTGTAGACATTTTTATTTTATCGGATTTTTTTAACCATATGAGTTTTTTGCTGCATGTTTGTTATGTTTGTCGTATAGATAAAATTAATTTTAGATGTATTTCACTACTACTGTACATGTATGCTACTTAGCAACACACAGCATCTTTTATCTGTTTTACCCTTTTCACCTTCTTGTTTTTAAGGGCTTAACATCCCTTATAGGCACCTTCTTGAGTGATCTGAAACTAATTGATAATACACTTAGTAAATGCCAATTATGTCAAACCTTCTCTTTCTGGTCAAGTTGACTTTTGAATGACAAAATGCTTTCACTGCTGTTTGGAGACTGTCAACCGGACACTTTTTGAACATATTTCCATATTGATTTCATAATTTTAAAGCTAGATATCTGAAAGTTTGACAAAGTACAGCTATGATTATCATAACTAAAAAACTAGTTTGTTTAGTTCTCATTATGTTGACACTTAAATCTGAGACCCGTCAAGGAGGGTATCAAAATTACCTAAATTGTCCATTCTACAGTGTCATGTGTCCAGACAGATACTTTGTAAGTTTCGGGGTGAAACACTAAGACACAAAACCAAAAATATGGAAAACCTTGTTAACAACATTTTCAGTCCAAATATCCCGAATTTGTCAGAAAAATTGTTTTGGTGATTTCTAGCTCAACCAAGAACATGGGTCGTCTGAGATGAGGTGAAAAACTAGGTCACACAGAAAACAACGAGGTCACACAGCCCAAACATGCAAATTCCTTGTTAACAGTTGATAGCACACAGAACCCAGATACAGAAAATCTGGTTAACAAAACAGGACTCTTTGCAAGCCAAAATATCCTTGAAATATGTCAGAGATTGTTTTTTTTATTTCTAGCTCAACTAACAACATGTGCCATATTGGGTGAAAAACTAGGTCACAGAGCCCAAACTTTGAAAAACCGTGTTAACACTCGAGGTAATATTTTCAGTCCAAATATCCTGGAAAATTAGCTGAAAGATTGTTTTAGTAATTTCTAGCTTGGTCATTAGTAGTTCTAATTTTGATAATCTAGAAAAACTTTATTAAAAGCAATTATCATACTCAGGTGAGCTGTATAGTGCATTCATGGCCCTCTTGTTTTCAGGAATATCAATATTCAACAGATGAATTGTTATTGTATAATTATGAAATATGTGAATAGAATATATTTTATTTATTTCAGATTGATTTATGATGTTTATCATTACTTTTTTTTTTGAAAAATTATTTGTAGATTTTTGAAAACTTATCTTGTATTGATAGCTTGTCTTCTACTGATTTAGCTATTCATTTGTATATTTTCATAGTTATTGCTTACCTTGACTATTTCAAAAATTATAAGCTAGGCTACCCTTATCAGCCTTCAGGTCAGTTGTAATATCATTCTGTCTTAATGACCATAAAAAAGCTCACTGATCAAGAACCATGATTTGTTGCTTAATTATGTCCCTTTGAGTATTTACAGAATACATACTTGTTAAATTATTTTTCACAACAACTAGGTATATTCTTCACATGATTTTTGGATTATTCTATATTAAATTTTTGGTCTCTGTCCATGACACATAACTTGAGCAGGATTTTAGCCTTTGTGATCGAGCTTTTTATGCCCTGTTAAGGTTCAGACAATCTTTATTTTATAGTCAAACACATTGTTGTAGGTCTTACAGATATAAGTGTGTTTATTTCTTGTAATTTACTTATATTTATACCCCCGCACAACAAAGTTGTAAGGGGGGAAGGAATCAGCTTGTCTGGCTCTCCGGCAGTCAGGCGTCCGTCCGTCTTTTCTTGTCCGCCCAATAACTTAAGATTCCTTTGACCCACAGTCTTCATCTTTGGCATGGAGGTTAGTCATGATAAGTAGATGACCCCTATTGATTTTGAGGTCACCAGGTCAAATGTCAAGGTCACAGGGTCCTTGACTTCAAAAAGCTTGTCCGCCCAATAACTTAAGATTCCTTTGACCCACGGTCCCACAGTCTTCATATTTGGCATGCAGGTTAGTCATGATTAGTAGATGACCTCTATTGATTTTGAGGTCAAAGGTCAAGGTCACAGGTGCCTTGACTGAAAAAATATTGTCTGCCCAATAACTTTAGAACCCTTTGACCAACAGTCTTCATATTTGGCATGCAGGCATTTGAGGTCCGCTCATCAAGCTTGTCTGCTCATATGCTTGAGAATGCCTGTCCACAGTGTATTGAGTTTTACATTTTCACATTTGAAGCATATAACTATGTTCTCATATATTCATCATAAAACACCTCCAGGCAAACTGCATGACTGGGGGGGGGGGGGGTTATTGAAGTCATTCAGTGGCAGTTTCAATTTTGAGGTCAGTAGGTCAAAGGTAAAGGTCACTTTGATCTTTGCCACTAAAAACATGTAGAATACATGACTTAGCAATGCACTGGCTTACTTCCCTCAGATTTGGCTGGGAGGTTGTCCTTTAGCTTTAAATGACTACTGTTGATTCTGACAAAGTGGTATGCGGGGGTATTCACGCCATGACAGTGGCAGTTCTATTTTTTTGTTGTTGTTGATTTTTGTATACCATGCTTACATAAAATGGTGATTTAAAAAGTTCATTGTTTGTTGTGCCCTCATTTAAAAAGTGAGAGCGTACTGTGATAAGGTTAGTCTGTCTGTCTGTCTGTACGTACCTACATTCTATACTCCTTGTCCGATGGAAAAAGCCGTGATTTATGTTACATTACCAATGGTCAGTAGACGAGCCATATTGATTCGAAGGTCAAGTTCACAGTGACTAATATGTCACAGTGGAATTCAAATGAAGTGGGGGTATCAGTGTCCTATAGATATATTTCTAGTTTTATTTTTTATTATTGTGTTTAATATATTTTTCATTTTTATTGTAATTTTTTGTAATTATTTTTTTTACATATTTTTCATAAGTTAAAATAAAAGTGTTGAATTAAAAATTTCATTGTGTTTCATTTTTCTATATATTCATATTTTTGTAATTATTTTTACACTTATTTTTCATATATTTAAATAAAAATGTTGAATTAAAATTTCATTGTTTGTGTTTCATTTTTCTATATTTACATATTTTTGTAATTATATTTTCACTTATTTTTCATAAGTTAAAATAAAATTGTTGAATTAAAATATTTATTGTTTGTGTTTCATTTTTCCAATATTTACTCAAGAAAGTTACAATTTTTATCAGTAAAGTTCCAATGTTAACATAATAGTACATTGTATATCTCCATGTAATTCACCATTTCTAAGCTGACCATGAATAACAAAAAAGAAAAAACAAACTTTTTTTTACTATTTTTCAATATTAAAAACATTAAACATTTTTTAAAGTTTAATTATTTGCCAAAGATGAACTACGATTTGCTTCTTTTGTACTTTGACAGTTGGTATAATTATAGTAATTGTGTATGGAAGTCAAAATACGTTTGTTTACATTTTACTCTTTTTACAACACTATTGAATGTTCAGTTACATGTATTTGTAAATTTTCATAAGTTGTACAATGGGTTATTGATTCGTACCTACAACCTTTAATTTTTTAAAGCTAGAAGTCTTAACTCCTTACCACTGAGGTTAGCTATATAGGCAAGTTTTGTATTGGTAACTTAAGTTAAACATAAGCGATGCATGCCGTTATGCCATGCTTTAAAAATCCGAATGATTTACTGGTACTTCTGATTCCGACAATTGCCCACAAAATGTCATTGAATATTCAAATATCTCCGGTCGATATTGCCAAACATTTTGCCGCTTTTAATATGAATAAATCCACGTTTATAGCTTCATTCGTCATATTATTCGTATCTTCATGTTCTAAACCCCAATTTTGGGGCGTCCGTGGCCGAGTTGTTGAGGTCGTTGACTTCGAACCAGTTGCCCCTCACCGCTGTGGGTTCGAATCCCGACAGGGTCTTTGGATTCTTTCATTTGAGGAAGCTATCCAGCTAGCTTACAGAACGTTGGTGGTTCTACCCAGGCGCCCGTTCGTGCCTGAAATGATGCATGGAAGGGCACCTGAGGTCTTCTTCCACCAGTAATGCTGGAACAACTTGAAGTAACATGTATGTCGACATCCATGTTACTTCTAGTCGACAAATATATTAACGTATGAAAGTCGGGATACCGTATCGCGACATGATGACATATGTTTTGTCAAAATGACATGGTATATATAAACTTGTCGTCGTAATTTTGACGACTTGTTGTGTTCTATTAGTCGAGGGAGACGACTTCATGTCTTCATAGTCTTCATGTCTTCATAGCGGGGGTACATACAAGCTTCCGTACTTTAGTAAATAACAATTGCCGTTATTTTGACGAATTGAACAGGATTCAAGACAACATGACGAGGCCGATATACGTTTCCGTAAAAATGTGAATATATTAGTATGCTGCAAAACTTTAAGTAGCGATACTGGAATATTATGTAGACAAGTCATTTTATTTAAGTCGACATAATGTGTTTTATCACACACCCGTGCCGATTTTACGACTCCGTAAATATGGTATTGCACGGCCGTGCATATATTTTGACGTGACGTCATTAGCATTATACAAGCATAATGTAAAGACGCGCTAAATGTTAGCGTTAAACTTTAGGCGCGTCAATGAATGATGACTCTTATTTCACCTTATCCTGTCACTTGTATCAATTTCGACCCGATAACAAGGTGCCGTATAATTTTACTGATCTACGGCACTTGATCACGTGGTATGCATGTTTGACGGACTACTTTTCAAGAAAAAATATAAAAACTGTCGTTAAATCTTCTGTGTGTAGAATAACGAATTTTGGAAACGTTGATAAAACTTTGTTTGTTTATTTTATTTCACTCTATAATTTTTCAAGCGAAATAAAAATTATTAAAAGTGAAATAAATAGAGGATATTCAAGTTTTTTCTATAAATACATGATTTATTTTCATCGAGTGGTATGAAAATAAATATTTCATGAGTGGCGGTAGCCACGAGTGAAATGTGGTAATTTTCATGCCACAAGATGAAAATAAATAATGTATTTATAGAAAAGACTTGAATTTTCTGTTTATTATACACATTTTCTCTTTTTAGCGATAAAATTTGAATGACTTTCCCTTTAATTTTGTGTACTGGCAGAATTTAAAAGAAAGTAGTCTGGCAAGACACCAGTGAAAATACGGAAAATATGTTTCACTGCAGTGAAAAATAAATTTTTACAGTGAAAATACGGAAAATGAAAATACGCATTTTATTTCATCAATATTTCTCAATATTTCATTTATAAGTATATAATAAATGTAAAACTTAACTCGTTTGCGACATTAAAATAGCGTACTTGATTTGATTGTTTTGCACGTGCTGTTTGGCGCTACATTGTGACGTCACGTAAACAATACTTTAAACGTTTGTACAGCGTTAACGACTGAATAAAAGATATTGGTGTTCGAATTCATTTTCTTAGTTAGACTATTTTCTTTCATTCTAGATAATTTTCACAACAAAATTCGACAAAAAATTGTTTTTATTTATCACATTTTTCAAACAAAATGGCGCCCTCGATGTGAAAATACACACGGAATCAGAATGTGCCTGATACATGTCAACAGAAACGAACTCAAACATTTTTACACCAGGATGATAATGTTGAATGGCCCCCCTTAGTTTCCGTAAATACTGAAAATACTCATATGGATACAGTATCACGTGATTCTAACCCTTCAATAAGGACAATAATACCAGACAATAACCAGTTTATTTATGGTGCTAACACAACAGCACAAAATAACCACCAACAAGACATATTGAGGTACAACACTCCTGACACAACTGATCAACATGTTCCCCAGAGTCAAAACACGCACTCTACAACAGATCATTTACGTGAAAGTAATATAGTGCAAAATTGCGAGAGTGGCGGATACCCGATTACAGAAGCAATAATGACAATTAATTTTCCAGAAAGAAATATTGAAACAATGTCAAACACATCCGCAGTAAAACACATGAGACAGAAAAAACTGTGTCATTACAAAGTTGCAGTAAACAAACAATTAATTTAAGCACAGAATTATTGAACTCACAGACAGATGATAGTAGTACACCTACCTTGCTTAATGATAACAGTAGTCCCAAAATCTTAAATCCATCAAATACCTTAGAATATGACAGGTCAACAACACACTCAACACAAAATGAAAACACAGTACGAAAAGGTGTGTCACATGTTTCCCGGACACAAGGTCGCAGTGAAAAACGGTCACAGTCATCAAACCCGTATAATCGAAGTATGTCTAGAAATAGAAACGGGTTTTCACCTGCGTCTAAAAATAGATCAACAGGTAAATCCATCGCTGACCCACTTACACCGAAAGCGCATCAAGGCAATAACTAGGATATGTCGGGGAAGGTACAAATTCGTATTGCATTATTGAATATAAATGGTTTGGTAACAAAAAGAACTAATAAACTGGAATCTGAAGAGTTAAAATCAATTTTTGATAATAATGACATAATTTTATTAACTGAATCATGGACAAATGAGTTTTCGGAATTAAACGTGAAAGGTTTTGAATATTTTGTATTGAACAGAACTATGATTAAAAAATCGTGTAAGCGTAATTCTGGAGGTATAATTTTGTACATTAGAAATAAACTGTTCTCTCCAGATATGCTTGTGTATCAAAGTAAAGATGACATCTTATGGATCAAGATAAAGTCATGTACGTTGAATACCATTGAAGATCTCTACATTGGTTTATGTTATGTCATACCAGATGACAGTAGTAGACAATCACTAGTGAATGACAATATTTTCGATCGTTTGATTGATTCATGTATTTTTATAGAAAATGATTCTTCCACGCATTCACATTATTTCCTTTGTGGCGATTATAACGCACGTACCTCAAATTTACCAGATTTTGTTGCATTTGATAATATGACACATATAGATATTTTACCTGATGATTATATTATTGATAATGAGTCACCCAGGATATCAAAAGATTACGGTCATGTTAATAATAATGGATTAGCTTTAATTGATTTTTGTAAACAAACAGGGTTACGAATACTAAATGGTAGATCAGGAAACGATTTGAATATTGGTAATTATACTTTTGTAAATAACCGTGGTGCTAGTGTTATTGATTATGTATTATGTAAACAAAATTCTTTTAAACATGTTAAAAAATTTCATGTACATGAACCAAATATTTTATCTGATCACTGTTTAATTGAGTTTGATATTGTGTTTGATAAAAATGTAAATGTTCCTTTGTGTATTGATGAAAATATATCAGATACCGTTAAAATGAAATATGCGTGGAACAACGATTTATGTTCAGAGTTTGTTCATCGTTTGAATTGTACTGGTATAAAAGAAAAGATAAATGGGTTGAAAGATGATATTTTATTATGTAAGAAGGCAATACTATAAATCATTGTCTGAATAATTTTGAAAATATTATAGATGATGTTGCATCACCTCTATTTAAGAAAAATATAAAAGTTATTAATAATTTAAATAGCGAGCATAGCGTTAAAATTGATTGCCCTTGGTATAATAATGAATGTGCCGAAAAAAGATATGCATTTCTACGACTTTTAAATTGTTATCGTAATAACCCTTGTGACGAAAATTATTACGTACATGTAGATTTGAATATGATAAGCAGAAAACGTCAAATTTTGAAAACAATAAACTGAAGAATGCTCGTTTATACTGGAATATGTTAAAAGAGTCTGCAGGGCTTAAACCGGCAGAAATTCCATTATCGAATGAATTTTGAACATTATTTTAGAGCTGTAAATAACCCAGCTGATATATTTTTTGTTCTTGATGATGATGATATATTAGAGTTTAATAGTAGATAATAGAGATGAAGAATTTAAAGTCATGTTTCAAGAGTTAAATGTAATAATTACAGAATATGAGATAAAACAAGCAATTAATCAATTAAAAACGTAATCGATCTGCAGGCCCAGATTTGCTACTTAATGATTTTTTATATCAGGAAAAGATGTTTTTATTCCTTTATTATGTGTTTTATTTAATAATTCTTTTTGAAACTGGATATTTTCCTGATAGATGGTCAGAAGGATATGTCATTCCGTTACATAAGAAAGGTAGTGTTAATGAAGTAGAAAATTATAGAGGTATCACATTGTTAAGTAGTCTAGGTAAATTATTTCAAGTGTAATTAATGCAAGGTTAAAAAATTGGGCTGAAAAATATAATGTCTACATTGAAGCTCAGGCGGGTTTTAGATCAAATATGAGTACTATAGATGATGTTTTTGTTTTAAATGGTTTAATATCGCATTTTATAAATCAAGGAAAACAACTTTTTTGTCTATTTGTTGACTACAGTAAAGCATTTGATTACGTTGTGAGGGAAAATCTTTGGTACAAGCTTCTTACTCAGTTAGGGTTAAGAGGTAACATTTTAGATGTCATTCAATCTATGTACAAATGTGTAAAATCAAAAGTAAAGTATTTGAATAATTTAAGTAATGAATTTACATGTACACTAGGGGTAAGACAAGGTGAATGTTTGTCACCATTTCTTTTTTCTATGTTCTTAAACGACTTAGAAGATACATTTTTAAAAAGTGGTGTTGAAGGAATAGATGTAAATATGTTTAAAGTTTTCCTGTTATTATATGCGGACGATATCGTAATTTTTGCAAACTCAGCAGAAGAACTTCAACACAATATATGTCTCTTGTATGATTATTGCAATACATGGAAGTTAAAAGTCAATGTATCTAAAACGAAAGTTATGATTTTTAAAAGAGGTGGTAGACTTCCAAGTGATCTTCAGTTTTATTATGATGGTAATTTGATTGAAATTGTTAATACATTTACATATCTTGGTATTGTATTTACTTGTGGTGGATCAGTTACAAAAGCACAAACAATGTTAGCTGGACAAGCACAAAAAGCTATTTTTAAACTAAATAAATATTTATATAAATTTACGTATATTAAACCAAGGCATAAGCTAAATCTTTTTGATACATTAATTACACCTATATTAAACTACGGTAGTGAGATAATGGGTTTTACGGTTAGCCAAACAATGGAACGGGTACACTTACAATTTTGTAAAAAGATTTTGGGAGTTAAAAAAACTACACAAAATGATTTTATTTATGGAGAACTTGGTAGAATATCATTTCATTGTAGACATCTTTTCAATATTGTAAAATTTTGGATGAAAATATTGTGTAGTAATGAAAACAAATATGTTAGTAGAGTTTATAAATTGTTGAAAAGTGATTTTGAAAATAACCCAAATATAGTAAACTGGTGTTCGAAATTAAAACAACTTTTATGTTCTTTAGGATTTTATGATGTCTGGTTACAGCAGAGTGTAGGAGATATTGATATGTTTCTAGCAATTTTAAAACAACGTTTAAAGGACAATTTTGTTCAAAACTGGCATGAAAGATTACATAACTCTAGTAGAGCTTTATTTTATAGGACAATAGCAAATTTTGAGTTTCAATCATATCTAGATATTTTTAATGCAAACAAATTGTGCCAGGCTATGGTAAGATTACGAGTTTCCTCTCATAGGCTACAAATAGAGGCTGGACGTTGGTCCAGACCTACAAGAACTCCAGTTAATGAACGAAAATGTTTAATTTGTAATGTTTTAGAGGATGAATATCATTTTATATTAGAATGTTCAATGTATACTGAATTAAGGAAACAATTTATTCATAAGAAATACTGGAAACATCCAAATATGGTAAAATTTATTGAATTGTTAAACAATGAAAATGATACAAATAGAAAGAAACTAGGAATTTTTGTATATAAATCTTTTGAAAAGAGAAATGAAATGCTATACGGTTCAGTTGAGTAATGACTTATTTTTGTTGTAAAGCTACTTATATGCATAGTTGTAAAATGTGAATTTAAAACATCGTTCTAGATAAAAAAAAAAAGACATGTAGAAATTTGATATTTAATGCAATTTTCATGTTACATGCTTAAATTTAATCCATGTTTCCCGTCTTGCATTTTGTTTCGGTAAGGCTGGTAGTTAAAATGGATGTAATTTGTATGTTCTTGTTATACTATATATATAAATATTGTTATTTTTGTACTAAATTCATGCAAGGGTTATCTTTCTTTTTACGAGAAAGATAACATATTACTACATGTATCTCAATGTATATATATATACAAATTCTGATTGTAATTTAAGGAGAAAATAATGTTTTTCAGATTACTAGTCTTAACAAATTTATACTAAAGTCATACTTTAAATGATATGAAATGAAATTATTAAGAATATTAAGCTTTCTTATGTCATGCTTGACCTTCTCCAATGAAAAGTCTATGTAAATCTAATATTAATTTTGTTCGCTGTATTATGCACATAAATCATGCTTACTTTGTATTGTACATGTATATATGTATGCTTGTATTGCCATCATGGGCGAATAGCCTTATGGAATAAATGAAATAAACTCTAAACTCTAAACTCTAATAAGAACGGCGAGTGCATTGTTGTAGAATAATGCACGCTTCGGGCCTTCTTTGTTTATATAGAAACATTTCCGATAACTTGTGATTAAAGGTAGTTTGCCTAAAAAAACGGTGACAGGATAAATAGAATAATAGATTGGTGCCGTGGATGGAGAAAGTTTATCTGGCTCTGCTCCGGAATTTATTGGGTTCGCCTTCGGCTCACCCAATAAATTCCTCCGCCTCGCCAGATAAACTTTCTCCATCCACGGCACCAACCTATTATTCTCTATTTAAACGGTGTTTAATTTTGGTATGTGATAAATAGAATATTAAATTCGTGTAAGTTCATTACTGAATTTATTGCACTCGTTGAATAAAATAATATTATGCTCGCCAGAGGCTCGCATAATTTTATTCAACTCGTGCAATAAATTCAGTATTGAACTTACACTCATTCAATATCCTCTATCTATTGAACACGGATGAAGTATGTCGACATACCATAACTAGTATCCCCCTACATGAACGCGCCAACAGGGTGTACGATATACGCTTCCATACAAAAGTTGTTGCTTTTTTCCTTTTGTTTTGAGCGGAGGGGTGGGGGGGGGGGGGGTAGTCATCTTTCGGAACTATTTTTACTGTCCAACAATAAATCAGATTTGAGACTTGCTCGCTCAAAATCATCTCTGGTTTCAGAATGTGTGTAGTTACTGCGGCTAACTGTTTTATCATTCATCAAATCATTATATTATTATTATACTGTGTAATTACTGGCCTAGAATAGTCGCGGTTTCCTCTAAGAATTTTTGTTTAGCGCGAATATTTCTATGCCATCCATCCTTCGTGTATTGGTTACAGTCTATTTAATTCCATAGTCAGGCATGTGTAATGTATGTATATGCCAAAGTTAAATTCTGAGATATTTTTGTTCTGGGTACAACATTAATTAACCTTGGCTAGTATAGCTCAATCGGTCTATGTGTGTGTAAGTCACAGCCTTCATACTTTAATACAAACATACATCTGTATTAACGTATTGAAATTTTATAATGACCTTTAAATGGCTTTAAATAATGATCCATGGGATTTTCAAAAAAAAGGGAAATAACTCCCTGTATCTACGTCACTTATTTTATATGGACATACTCCTTCGTTCAAAATTTACAAATGCATTGTGAAAACTATCTGCTTTTATTACTGATATGAAGAAGAACGTTTATTTCACTTAAACTACAAGTTTCTCGTGATTAACATATATACAAGCATACATATATAATGACATGAAAAATACAATGACATGAAAGTAAACTAGGGGTGTCATCGATTCAATCGATATCGGTGTATCAACGATCTTTGTTATCCGATTCGATATCGATTCCATTTTTTTAAATATCGGATATCGAATGCACATATATTTCTAGCTAAAGAGACTTCAGCGAACAGGTTTTATAGAACTGATAGACCTGTTTACTGTCGCAAAACGTCAAAATAAAAGCGACATATAAAGTTATGGAAGCCAGAAACATTTTTTTTTTCTAAAATGAAAACGGAAATCAATGCCAAAGTTACCTCCCAGTGTCTCTAACGAATGCTGCCTAATTTCGTTGTAATCTCGCACGTCTGCTAAGTGGATGTCAAGACCCCTCAATTCAGATTTTAAAAAGGGAAAACAAATACATATCTAAGCATTAATAATCTGATATCGTAATTTGAAAGCTTCATTAATATATTGACAGAGCATAATTGTTTCTTTATTTTTATCACTTTTTAATAATTGAGTAAATTTAAACATACTTGGTCTATTTCTATAATAATTCTTAATATATATTTTTCTTAAATTTTCATATGCAGGACACTTAAACACAAAATGGAACTCGTCCTCAATTTCATTTGTATTGCAAATTAAACAATATCTTAAATTTCGCTCTACTCTTTCACGTGAATATCTTTACCTGTCTGTATTCTAAGATTATGAGCTGAAATACGCAGTTTTGTCAAAGCTATTCTTAGTTTTCTTGATACAATATTTTCTAAAAAGGTGACATTTCAAAACTGTCCTTTACTGATTTATATAAAAATAATACATCATTACAATTAATACTAGCTCTCCATTCTTGTAAATATATATCTATTAATCTCTGTTTAAAAACGACAATAAAACAATTTTGATTAACGCTTAAAGGGTTTAACCATACATCAAAAAACCGTATTTTTCTAAAAGACTTCGTACATTTGCAAACCAATTTGTATACCCTATATTTATATCAGACATACACGAATTAACAATTGTAGTTATAATAATATTACTTGAACTTATTATCTTAAACCAAAATTTTACAATTCGAACATATCTGTTTATATACAACGGATATCTTCCAAGTTCACCATACACAGCTACGTTACTAGTAGATTTTCTAACACCAAGAATAGTTTTACAAAATTTGAAATGAATATTTTCTAACTTTTTTGATTTGTGAAAACCCCATACTTCACTTGCATACATTAAAATAGAACCCATAAAAGAGTCGAACAACTGTAGGGCTATTTTTGGTTTTGTTTCATATTTTTTCAAATTTGCCACTAAATTATTTAGGGCTTTTAAACTTTTACCATGTAAAGTTTGAGTATTTAAGTTAAAATTTCCTGTATAATTCAATGTAACACCTAGATAATTAAAATCATTTACAATTTCTATATTATCTTGACCATAAAACCATTTTTCTCCTGCTCTTAAACCACCTCTCTTACGAAAAACTACGATTTTGGTTTTGTTTACATTAACTTCTAATCCCCATTTATTGCAGTATTCATGAAGCTTATTTAATGAATTTTGAAGATCTAGAGGATTTTCATCAATTAATACCATATCATCAGCAAACAGAAGTAAAATTAGGCAAATGTCTTGAAGATCTATACCAGTATTTAAGTTATTTTGCAAATAAAGTTCTAGATCTTCAATAAACAAGGAAAACATAACTGGCGAAATTATCTCCCCTTGCCGTAATCCAATCGAAATATCAAAAAAATCAGAATAGTTACCACAGGACTTAACACAAGATTTAACAGAGCTATACATACTTCTTATTATTCTTAATAATTTACCATTCAAACCAGCATAATACATCTTAAACCAAAGTGCATTCCTGTATATAGAATCAAAACAGCGTTTTAAATCAATAAAAGCACAATACAATCTTTTATTTTGGTTCAAATATTTTTCAATTATAGAATGCAATATAAAAACAGCTTCTGTAGTCAAACTACCTTTTCTAAAACCAAACTGCGCATCAGAGATAATATTATTTTCATCACACCATTTAGTTATTCTTTGATTTAAAATACTAGTAAACAATTTACCAAGATGACTTAATAAAGTTATTCCTCTGTAATTTTGTACTTTTCTTTATTTCCTTTTTTATGTAATTGTATTATACAACATCTTGCCCAGATTCCGGGAAAAATGCCATATTCTAAAATATTGTTAAATAGCTCTTTTAAATGTCCAGGCAAAATATCGCTTGCTTCTTTAAAATATTCGTTTAAAAGATTATCTATCCCTGCCGCTTTATTTCTTTTAAGCTTAAGTACTTCCTGTAAAGTAATATTTTCATCTAATATAGAAAAAAACAGGGTTAAAATCATGAAAATCATGGACATTGTTAAAATCTTCAGCTCTTTCATTCAAGGAAAAATTTACTTCAGAGAACATAGTTTCAAAATATGTTTTAAAATCGTGCAAAGGTATTTCACAATTATTACGTCCCTGTTTCTTTTTAAAATAGCGCCAAAAATCACGTGGTTTACTCTTTTTTAAATTTTCAAAATTTTTAGTTTGTTGCCATTTAAAAGAACGACGTTTTTTCTTAACAACATATTTATACCTAGCTTTACGTTGAACTAATTCTGATATGTTTCACATATTTGAACACGTCTGTTATGTTTCACAGTTCAATTTGTGTTCCGTTTACTGTTATACTATGGGGAAAAACACACACCAACATTAAATCTTCTTTCCTTGTCTGTCTCGTCCATTGAAAAGAAAGGAGATGAAGAATGCTGAAAAATAAAGATATTTATAACTGACAAATGAATCGAGTGAAGAAGATTATTGAAGTACAATTTGGAACGATTTTACTAATTCGTTTATTAATTTTATTATTGATCAAGACATATTAAAGCCGATGTGTTGTCTTGATTTTTTTACATTACTATTGATATAATTATATTATAAAATATACAAAATACATAACATTATCTTACAATACAGACCCGTTTGAAAGAAATTAAAAACAGTTTATGTCTAATCATAACCCCTAAAGGTAATTATGTAATTATTAGACGCATAATAATTAGACAAAAATGAAATAAACGATTTATGGGTCGTAAGACCGACTGCAACTGCTTAAAATGTTTATTTTTTCTTATTAACGTGACGTATTAACTTAGCCTTTAGACGCGCGTAGTATTAATCTGTTAAACGTGACATTTAAATAATTTAATAAACACTTTGCAAGACAGTTTATATTTCAAAGGCATTGTCTCTATAAAATCACCAAAAGCGTCTACGGTAGACGTTAATTGAACTTTTGACCGTCTGCTCAAAATGAGAACGAAGATTAACTGAGGTTAGCTAAATAACTTACGTATAACTGATAAACCAGACGATATAAATTGTAGACCATGCCAACCTATTCGGGATTTCAAAGCCATGCCCGTAATTCCTGCTGTTAAATTGCCAACACCCTGAAAAAAGTTGTTTTTTTTTAACTTTGTGACGATTGGTCTTTAAGAGTATGTGTCCTAAACTAGGTGTGTTATACAGAATTAACTTTTAGTATTCTTTATGAATTAGCAGTAAATGTTATTTCATACTTGCGATAAAATGAATGAAGACTAACCGCTGCTGACACTATGAAACCATAATTTAGAGCCATGTTTTTCGGTCCATATAATTTAGCTAGAACCGAAGGTGTAACGGCCCACATCCCGCAGAAAAAGAAAAATAAGGCACAGATCCACACGGCGAATAGTTCCTTCGGAACGAGCTCGGTCAGCTGAAGTGTTCCAGCGAACACCGCAAGACCTACTGATAAACATCGGATTGTTGCCTGCAAAAATAATGTGGTATTTACTGAAATGCTAATTGCGCATGCGTGCTTCCTAAATAAGGTACAATTGGTTTTTTTTCTGAATTTTCATATTCATTTTTTCAACGAGTTTTATTTTCAAAATGCCAAACACACGAAATTATGATCCAGTATAAGATGTACAGGTGTATAAGATAGACTCGTTCCAAGATTTCCTGATCAAGTTATGAAAATAAGTTTACCTTATATCCAAATTTGTCCATGAACGCACCCCAGAATGGGCGTCCTAAACAGTTGAAAATCGAAGACACCGATCCCACCATTGACAGAAAGTGGTCATTTTCAATAAATGTTTGGCCATATGCCTGCAAATATTACAATTCAATTTTTGTCTTCGGCTACTCTTCAAAAAAATATATGATTTAAAGGGAATCAGCGGGGATGTTTTAATTGACATGATGGGACTTGAAATATTTTTCCGAGACTGATTTAGGTACCATTGTAGCTCTAGATTAATATCTTGTGTGCAAATATTCAAATTATTCCATCACTCCGGTTCTTAAGAATATGCCAATAGACTTTGTTCGAATACACTGTACATTGATTTAGTGATGAAAAATAAAATATTTAATGATAACAGGAAACAGCTCTCTTGCATGTATAGGTTATATTCGGAGTTATCCCGTCATTAATTATAAGAAATAATTTATATACAATGTGGAACCATACCTTATACAAGGTGAATACAAATTGCATCCCACAACACACTGTAAGAACAATAAGCCAAACTAAGTAAAAACTCCTCGTCTTAAATGCTAGTTTTATTGCCTCTTTCATGTTCAGCTCCACCTGAAATCTTCGTCAGAAAATATTTCATGATCAATACAACGATAAAACTCAAATACCAAAGATTTTCAAACCAAATAGCATACACGGGAATCATAAAATACCAACAAAGATTTCTATGTTGTAGTGAAAACAACATTAACATGTAGTCTAAAATAATTCCTTAGAGAGATAAAAGTAAAAATAATATTTTTCAGCAAGTTCTTATTTAAAAATTGAGATAACTCTTAGAAAAAAATCTTGAGTTATTTACCGTCTCAGCAATGATACTGAACATGAATATGAAGTTTGATGGAAATCCCTTAAGAAATAAATAAGTCAAAGGAAAATAAATAGAAATAGACTACCGAAATTTTCAAATCAGAGTGTAGTGAATTAATGGTTGCTAGATTTAAGAACCTCATCAGGTGTTAAGGATCACGTATTTAAAGGATGTTAAAAAGGGAGAAAATGTTGAAAATATGGAACCTTGTCATATATGAATCGGCTGATGATAAAGAATAGCTATTTGAAGTTTGAAGCAAATCCCAATAGTAAAAAATAAATAGTTTACTAAATGCAATCTGTACAAGGATACGAACTCCGACGCCGAGATAAGTAATTCATCTCTCCATATACTTTGTATAAGTCGAGTTATAAATTTTTTGGAAGAAATAGAGGCTATTGAAGTTTTTTTCTATAAATAAATACATGATTTAATTTTATCGAGTGGTATGAAAATATGATAATTTTCATATTACAAGATGAAAATAAATCATGTACATGTATTTATAAATACAAAATACTTGGAATTTTCTGTTTATTATATATTTAACTCTTTTTAGACATTGCAATTTGAAAGACTTCCACTTAATTTGTGAGTATTGGCTGACTTTAGAAGAATCAGGGTCTTTCAATTTGAAAGACCCTGGAAGAATGTCGCCCGGCAAGACACCAGTGAAAATACAGAAAATATTTCACTGCGGTGAAAAATAAATTTTTACAGTGAAAATACATAAACTGATAATACGTAGTTTATTTCATCAATATTTCTCAATATTTCATTTGTAAATATATAATAAAAAGCAAACAAAAATCCCCGAAAGGATTGAATTCAGCTCTTTCCCAAGTAGTTAGCGTTTTTCTTCTTCTTAATTCTTTAGTTCAATAGACTGCATTTTAAAAGGCTTACTTACTGTGATGATTCCGGTTTCCCCGGCTTTTCACTGACATGTTGAGTAGTTCCATTGAAAACTTTTTCACTGACGGTTAGAATGTTTCCATTGTTACTGCTTATACTTCCATTGTTTTTTGTTGTCTGCAAATCTTCATCTTGTAGAATGTTCACCTGTCAAATTATATGTTATCAATCAATTTCATTATTCGTGATGCCTACGGAATGCAGTTAGAGCCATTTTTAAGTTCAACCTGTCGCGTTTGGGTGTCGACACTGGCACTTAACATAGACAAATAAAGAACGCCAAGAACGTCAAAATCGAAACTGTTGCAGGCTTAGTTTGACTGAGCCGTCTCATAGACGGTACTGGAAAGTGCAATCTAACATCAAGTGCCTCTTAACACTAGCTTGTAAACGCAGAATTTAATGTTTTAGATGAAATGGTGAATTTTGAACTTGAAAACATCCTAGATGTGTTCATACGGCAGTTATCGTGGAACCTTTAATGTGACTTGTTATTGGCATTCCGTGAAAAAAGCGGATTCGGATCCCCAAATTAATGGGCGAAACTAAATAGAATGAAAGTTCGAATATGCATCAGACCTGATGTAGTCTGTATATCACAGACAAGCTGTCAAATAGCAGGCAACTTGTCCTAAATTGATTTTACAGTACTCAAGAAGGAATATTGTATAAATCATCCAACTAAAAGAAAACCCAAATAGAAGAAACAAAAATACTACAAACACAACAATAATGTCGTGCTGAACGATCTTCAAGGATCAGAAATATAACATCTATGATCGAATGTACGAGGCGACTTTTCACACGACGCTTGATATGTCTCCTAGCAATAAGCCGCCACTCTTGATACATAACAATACGGTACTTGATATTAATTGTTGGTGTCGTGATCTAGGGTTTGTAAAAACTTACCACTTTCAGTTTTGCAAACAGAGACATTTATCTGATTTGTTTCAATTGTATTACAAAATCTTTTAAAGCTACGTCTTTATTGTTTTTCATTGCTTTTAACATAATTTGACAATTACTAAAATAAAACGAGTAAGGATATTTTTTTAACTTTATACCATTACTAATTAAGCTCTATGGTACCTATTACAATTTTACCTCGTTGGTTTTGACTGGAGGTTGTACTAAACAAGCCACGCCCAGAATAATCATTGCGAGATAAGACCCGCCTAGAATGAGAAACATAGTCGGTACTCTGTCAAGTAATTCTGCATCAGTAAAATATCTGAAAAAAAATGAAGAAAGTATAAATATATTTATACCAAACATAATAACTAGGCCAAGATATTATACCTATATCCATAGTACTTTGATTAATTTCTTTCATATCAGTTTTTACTTGTTCTGGGTACATGTAACAAATGTATTCAAAGTAAACATAGACAAAATATATTCTTCTTTCTTTATATTTTTGCAGCTAAAACAGCCCTCCGAAGTGTTGTTTCATACACTGTAAACGAAACACAAACATTGGATATACTAATGAAATGAACGAAGGGTTTATGCTTAGAAATTTCAGCCTAAAACCTCATGTCTACTACATTGAAGTACTCGTACATGTAATATTTAGTCTTGAAGTACTGACTACTGAGCATCACAATATAATTTTAAACTTGTCCCTTATACACACACGCCAATTGCTTGTAATTTGTATTGTCCTAGTCTAGATCAATTACGAATATATAACATATCATATATCACCTTTCTCCCTCATCGGTTATGAGATCCGGGGAAAGATTGTCCGGATTGATGTAGGCGGTGATAACTTGGTTAAATATTATAGCTCCTCCTCCAAAACCTGCTACTATCAGACCTGCAGACAGTGCGGGATTACGTGGTAGCCACTGCAGAGAAAAGAAATAAATCGTTGAATGTTACGTGCGTTCAGGCGGTTTTTCACTGCGTAGAATTTGGAGGTGAAGAGTTTTACGATTAGTTATTTAGTTTTATACTCGTAAATTCCAAAAAGGTAAATTTTCCGTGCATTAAAAAAAGGTAAGAACGGGAACCTGAGTAGAACAATCGACGTTCCGTAAGTTATCTGGTAGCTTCCTTACATGAAAGAACCTAAAGTCCTGGTCGGGATTTGAACCCACAGCCGTGAGGGGCAAGTGGTTTGAAGTAAACTACTTTAACCTCTCGGCCACAGACGCCCAAAAGTTATGTAATGTAATATAAGATTACATGATATGGTACGTCAGTACACATATTGGCCTTTTCTATTATTTATTCAAAATATTTTGCCACGTTTAACTTGTGACGTTAAAATGAATTTAATGTGGTACATCTCATTGCACTATATATACAGAAAGTCCTATTTCATTCACAATATTCTTGACAAAGTATATCCAAGGAATTTTACATTTGTTGTTAGTTTGTAGTGCAAAAGTAGTGTTGTACACTATTTCACATAAATTGTCATTTATCTTTTAAAGACAAAAGTTCCGACCAAAAGCAAAGTAATCTTGAATAATTTGAATAGAGATAGGGTTAACACCTCATTCACCATAAATCGTACAGTTATGTGTTAATTATTTTATACCTTAATGTATTATCATATTACCTAAGTATTATGTTTATTATAATACTTATATCAACGTTTTCGAAGCCCCATACTTCACAAGTATACATTAAGATAGGAGCACGTTTTAAATATAACAAATACAGTTGGAAATAAATAGACAGAAATTAGAATAACTGCAAACATAGCTTTTATCGCTTGCTCAACAAATTTGGACTTGGGCTTTAAAAATGTCATTATTAGTAAAAAGAATGCCAATTGCCAACTACATGTATTTATTTAAAACATTTTGGCTCAGTTGAAATTGCATTTTCTCTAGCATAGAGTATATTTATGTAGAAATCACTAGATGAAATAAATCACTGACGTAACATTTGTCAAATCTAGGTATTTTGTAAATAAAGCCATTGCGCAACACATGTGTCCTTTTTTGCCCTGTCAGGGGAAAGAGGGAAGAATACAACAGCAACAACAAATGTCATGAAATATATAAATATTAGCATTTTAAAATAATGCTAGGAATCGACGTTCAGCTGGGTATTCGAAAAATATGTTTTCTTGGAATAGACGCCTCCCTGAACAATAGAGCTAATGTTTCTTCTTTAAAGAAAAATATTCCGAATATTGCTTACATCGCAGGGGCCTACACACTGATTTCGAGCGACAATGAAAGACATTTTAAGGTAAATGGACCACCATGACGAGATTTAAAAAAACACCAGAACAATACCCTGATGGCGTTTTGTATAGGTGGTCCATACGCCATAAAATTTCCTATGTTGCTCGTGACACCAAACACTAAAACCATGGCAACAAATGATTGCTGTACACAAAAATAACAGGCCATCATTGACGCACTGCAAAGAAAAATGTGGAATATTAGCATGTACATTAAATAACGATGTTACATTCAATATAAGGCAATTACATAATATTCAGGATATTTATACTTTTGTGTGTACCTAACACATCATGTAATAATCAACAAGAAACTAAGGCATTCGCGTTAGGTAAGGTAAGGTTAATTACAGCTATGTCGTTAAGATATATTGTGATTTGGAGAAACACGTGTTGCTGTTATCATGGGGCTGATAACCTAAATGTGTCAAAGTAATTATTGAAATTCTAAACAATTTCCCATGATTGTTGATTCAAATTAATGCACTTCAATGTTCAAACAACGCCAATGGTCTAGAAGTTTTAACCAGAGTATAAGTTTCATGACACAGTTGACAGACATTATAGTTATCGAGATGTACATTCATATTACAATTGTTTCGTAAGGAAACAAAATTCTTTAATGTCTGAAGTATTACAAAAATTAGGACCATAAGAATGCGTCCTGTTGATATTTAGACACATAATTTGCTATGTTAAATGGACCCAACTGAAGGTTTTTAACATGACTGGTCTGGTAATGTGTTTTTGTGTTCCATTTGACGAAGGTCTCGATGAATGAATTGTGTGCAAAAGTTCGCTTTTTTGTGAGGAGGGTGGGGGTGGCGGTTTCAGAATAATCACCCTAACTGCGTAAAATAAATCAAAAATGAAAAATTATCGCTTTTCACTCAAATCAGACATGGAATCGCACAACATATCTTATTTTTATTCAATCACGAGAGCATTTCGTTCTTTATCATATTTTGTGCACTTTTTCCGTTTTAAGTCCTTAAGTTTATCTATATGTTAAAATTTCAAATTGCATACATGTATTTTAGTTTTAGGCTTTTGGAACTTAGTGGAGCACGTTTAAAGCAATGTTACGTTTAATTTGGGTTATTCCAAATCAATATGCAATTATTTTTACAACAGGAACCGAAACCTCTTTTTGAGGACCGAAACAAGGAGAACTTTTGACCTGCCGACCCTGGAATTAACACATGAGTACATCATCTTCCCCGGTACCACCTTTAAACCCCGCACCACAACATGCACACGAGCCGAGCATCACCAGATATAAAAAAACGCCTAGCTGAGCGATTTGAATCGTCCATTCCTTCAAATCTCCTTTAACCCCTGTAATTACTTACTTTAATGGCCGGTTACTTAATTTATAAAGTATCAAGGTTAATCCATTCACATACTCTTTCTTTTAGAATGAATTATAAATATAGTAATTAACCCTTATGGAATGACATGACTGTAACAGTCATATTTTGAAGAAGTTGCCTACCTATTCAGATACAGTGTCTTTATATCAAAATAGTATATGCATTGATAAAGAAAATAAATACAATGTAATTCCATTACATTAAAAATACATTTTTTTTACTTAAATTGCAAAAATAGATTTTAACTTTATTTATGTCAGGTAACAACTACTGCTTTTAAATGTGACTTAATTAACTACGAGTCGGCTATACTGTAAAGAGGAATTGACAGCCAAGTGGAATAAAATATACCTGAAAATAAATCCACCTAGTGATGTTGCGAAACGAGGACCGAGTCTATTGGTTAGCAGACCACCAATCGGAAACCCGATACAGTTCCCTAGTGAACCAACGGAAGTCATCCAAAGCCCGTCAATATTTCTGATAGTTGTATCTTCAGTCCGGTTACGTATATAGGATATAAAATAGGGTGCAAAATTACCTGAAAAGTTTTAAAATATTTTCATTTCTGATCAAATGACATCTTTCACAACATACTATCTCGTGCGCTCGAGATAAATAAAAACACACACATGCCACCTCTGTGCAACCGTACAAGGGACTTTCTCTGAGTTACATGAGCGGATTGGAAACATGTATTCAACATTATGAATTCTGTGCAAATTTCAAATTATTCGCTCACTCCGTTTTTTCCCCAGAATTATCATTTTTATTATGCGAAATAACCTAGAAATGTAAAGCGTTTAAACGCTCTTAACATAAATTAGTTGTTAAGAATCGCATTCAATATGGATTTTCAATTAATTGGTTGAGTAAACATTGTATTTCTTTATTATCTTTTGCATATTATGCCCAAGTTGATCTATTTAATATTTTCAAATAATATGTTTTTAGGGTTTTGGATCTCACTGGAGCTTCTTTAAATATTCAAGTTTAAAAATTGTTTCAATGTGTCAATATCCTTGTCATGTAAACAAATAAAGTGATTATAATTGCTAACTATCCAGATACATTATACATAAAAAATGAAGAGATAGTCCCTCAGTCGTTAATAACGGAGAAAAATATTTTTAAACATTAAACGTATGTTGATAAATGCAAAAAATGGCGTGGAATCTGCCAAAATTTTTTTATATTGTTTTTTTTTTATGTTATAAAGAACTATATAAACGTCACGATTATCCAATGAAAATTGACGCTAAAAACGTGCATAGCCTTATAAATGCATTTTTCTAAAGTCATCGTTTTGAGGAGGGTTTGTTTATGTTGCAAATATAGTATCAGAGAATAGGCAGAGAAATAACAAACGTGTACCATTAGTAGAGCAATTAGATATTTTATGGGTGTACATAGATTTGCTCCGATACTAGCAATTACTGGTGATATGGGGTGGATTTGTGCTCAGCATAGACGTTGGGTTAATATACTGAGACTATGGAATAGACTTGTACATATGGATGATGATAGACTCACAAAGAAAGTGTTTTTGTATGATTATACTACTGTTGGAAATACATGGTGTTCAGATGTTAAGCATATTCTGCAACAAGTAAATATGTCATATTTGTATGACAACAAACTTCCAGTTGATTTAAAGAATATTGAAGACTCTCTACTTTTACTATACAAATCAAATTGGTCTGACAATGTTACAAATGTGGCAAAGCTGAGAACATATGTTACATTAAAACAAGATTATGAAACAGAAAAATATCTCATGTCTTCCTTAACTAAAGCAGAAAGATCCCATTTAGCTCAATTAAGATGCGGTATTCTTCCGCTCAAACTAGAAACAGGGATACGTGGGATTACGTGTTGATGAAAGAATATGCACTCTTTGTACTGACAATGTTGTTGAGGATGAAACTCACTTTATATTGAAATGCTCTAGATACAACGATTTACGTGCTAATTTGATTTCTAAATGTAAAGAGAGTAACAGTGACTTTGACAATATGTCTGATATTCAAAAACTAAGTTATGTGATACAAAATCAATATGTTAACGCTGCAAAGTTTATTGTAGAAAGTATGAAAAGAAGAAGGTTATATCTTTATAAATGACCTGATGTTTTACATAATAAAAATTTACTTGAGTGTATTGAATCATGTTAAAATATCACCAGACATATTTGAAAATAACAAGAAATATAATAACATCTTAACATTGTTTAGAATTTATAGCTTTTGAAATTTTGATATGCTTTGCTTGTCTATATGGAATTTTGATGATTGACCACTGTATTTCCGATTATTTTTTCTATGCTTTACATATTTTATTGTAAATCATTTATATGAATTGTATATAGTTTAAAGTGACTTATAGGCCCAACGTGGCCGGGTGTTGTAATTTGTTATATGTATGTTTATTATATTGTACATAACACAATGTCACTATAATAAAATTTACTTACTTACTTACTTACTTACTTAGTAGGCGTTTCGCTTAGTTTTTTCAAGGCTGTGCATATATTTTGACGTGACTACATTGGCGTTATGCAAACATAGTGTAAAGACGCGCTAAATGTTAGCGTTATACAATAGGCACGTTAAAATAATAATAATAATAATAATTATAATAATAATAATAATAATATCTTTATTTAAAGAAGGTTACACATTAAGAACATACAAAAGCAATCATATATATCTTATTTCCAATGTGGCCTTCTGAAATAGATAACAACAACAACAACAATAGGACATTTCACGTTAGTGAAAACTGAGTCTTTTGCACTTCAAACAGTCTTCATTTTGAGATAAATAGAATATCACATACACCATCGCATAATATGATTTTATTCAACTCGTTTAATAAATTCAGTATTTGACCTACAATCATTCTATATTCTTTAATACCCATCAATAAACCAAATGACGTGTACGCTCAAGTGTAGTTCAACATATCTTTATCAATTCCATTTCTTATTGAAATAGATATTAATTTTTGATACGTTACTGTAGAGTAAACAGAATGGTTTTATTATGGAATACTTAATCACTTATAAAATTAGAAATGTTTCTATGCGGCAATATTTTGGTGGCACAAAATTTCCGCAAGCATAGCGGGAAAGGTACAAGAGCTATCATGGAAGAATATGTACCACTGGAATCGGAAAATAATTGCCTGGAACATGGGTTTTGTTTCTTATTCCAACAAAAATACCTAATGTTACCGTTAACAAATGCCAGAGGATTACCAAACCTGGGTACAGTAATGCACGGTTTATCGTTCAAATGTAATTAATCACTTAACTGTGTGTGTGAGGGATAACCATACTGCGCATTTGAACTCGAACCGTGCATTATCTACACAACGCATTCAAAACTGAGATGAATAAAAAAGTATTTAATTATATAACAAATTGTTCTTAGCTATACATGTATATACATATGTAATATCGGATTATGTAGCTCACACTTACCAACAACACAAATATATAATTCTTTCGTGATTTGTTTCACGTTTGATACTAGATATCATCATGGTATAACAGGCCTCCTATTATGAAGCAATTTACTCTAGAATATAGATAGATAGGTGTCTCACTCTCAACCCAGGGATCGTGTATTCGAGTCCTACTTGGGGGCGCGACCATGTTTCCTCATTAGACACCAATATCGGTTAGGTCCAGGAAGCGGACCGGAAAATTATTAATATAAGCTGATAAAAACTTGTTTCATAATCAAGCTGAACTATAAGTATAAATAAACACTTACCGAACGTAAAGAATGATCCGAGAGCCAAATGAACCAAAAATCCCCCGAAAACAGCTAAACAAACTCTAAAATTAATTCCTTTCTTAAACATATTGATCAACAGCTGCAATGTCCTCAAAAAGTTTCTTAACAAATTTCACCAATTAATTTTTTCCATTTCTAATTGTCTTCCAGTAAATTTTGAAGAAACAAGACTAATATGCTTGAAAAACGATAATTTCTTCTAATAATCATACAGTTTAGAAATATATAATATTCTAGTAGCAGTAATGTTGGATGCATTTATAAGTCACTTTGGAATTAAGAAAGTGCTACTTTGATTTAATATTCCATAACGCAAAGATAACAATATTTGTTAAGTTAAACTAGTCGGATGCATGTTTGGGGATGATGTCTGGCACTTAATCTTCTAGTGGTGGCTGTATATATGAATTATATGTTATCTTTGAATAACCTTACTTAATGTATACATATATCCTAATCATATAGATTCTCTGGTATGAGAAGGACCTTCATCTGAACTCGTTAAATTATTTATTTCATTTTAACTTTGTATGGAGATAAAGACATCTTGTTGGTGTCTTGTACATATGAGTGCTAACATTATTTTTTTTACATTAATTGTTTTTGAATTACAGATGGCTTGAATTAAGTTCTATGCACTATATTAAGTTATCAGGCAGCCCTTTGAAGTGGCGGAGATAGCAGGGAGTTGTTACAACATTAAGGTTTTAAAGGCATTTAAAGTAATTTGCGTGTCAGTAGCTGACATTATTTTCTGTTTTCAATATATGAAAACACTTTCAATGTATCATATTAATTTAAATAAGGCTAATTCCGTCTCGCCGGATTCATTGTATATAAATTTTTCTCTGGAATGATCAAACTTTACACTATTATAGAACTCCGACGCAGTGACCTCCGCCCCCACACCCCCGATCCTCTTCGCTTATGCGTAGCCAATCAAATCAATGTGAGGAGGTCGATAGCAAGCTTCTACCAGTGGTCTACAGCCTAACTTTATCATTTCTCATAAATTTAAGTTCTTACGCACACAATTTATCTGCGTTTGATTATACATATATGTGTATCGTTGATTATTCAAATACATGTTTTCTCAAAGCTCTTATTCCATTTTTTAATATATATATATTTATTCTTAAATAAATATGAAAATACATTCATATAATGAAAAACTCAAAAAATAATACATTTTTGGATTACGTAAACCAGAATTGATTTTAAAGGATATGAATAATCATTGAAGCACAATTTTGAACTCATTCTCAAAACAGCTAATCAAGCTAGTCAAATCTACCGGCGAATGCGTTACTCAGCAAGAAATTTATAAAACTTTTCTGGAAAAATCGTGATTTAAAGTAAGAGATGAGGATGAATATAACATCTGCGGGTAAGGTTTAGAGTAATAAACATTTGAATTTATTATGTATTCTTCAAAATGAAAGATTACGTTTGTTATTTTAGAAAATTTACATTTTATAATCACTCCACCCGTAAAAAAGAAAACTTGATTTTTGATTTGTAAATCTTAAAACAAAGAAGTTAGGGTCCTTTTGAAACTGGTCATAAAATGAATAAGGTTTCTGATGATAGAATACAATAGAATAACTTTTATTTCCAATCAAGGGTAATGTTAAATGACATGTGAATCACAATAATAATAATGAGATCAAAGATCAAATAAAGACGTTAAAGAAACTAAAACTTGATTTGTATTATAGTAACAACAATAAACTTAAAGAAAAAAACAAAACAAACTTACACAGCAAATGACAGGGTTTCGCGAACTATAATTAAACATCATAACTACATATAGATCTATATATATGAATTGAAAATTACATTATGTTTTTATTCTTCGAATAACATTTAATTTACACAAACAGATAGCGTATACCTGTTTTGTAACAAAACTGTACAACACACATGTCTCTCTCAAAAAAAAAAAATATATATATATATATACCAAGTTAAATTAATTTATGTTTTCTATTCTATTCTCATAGCTTTGTTTATTGAAACAATCAATAAAATAACTGGAGCTGCAGATTATAGTATTAAACTAAGAATGCCAAATTTTCTCATTAAATTAACAGACTTCCCGAAAGTTGAAAAAAAGTGTCAGACATTCGGTCTGACAAGCCATGAAAATCTGTCGGACCGAAATGAAATCTGTCAGACCGAATAAAATTAATCAAAATCATGAAAACTTGTGTTTGTATTTCTAAGACACTTTTCGGTTTTAATTTTTTCGCTGTAAAAATCGGCACAGTCCGTACAGCTCATTTTCATCTCCTTCCTGTCATACACCAACGATTCACGGACCTGCTTCCATTTTCATTAAATATTGTCTCAGATCTATTCTTTTCATCCCAGTGGTTTTTCTCTACTTTGGGAATGGTGCCGGTACCAAACTGATTGGGAAAAATGCGTTATTTTGACTTAAATTGGGAATTTTTTAAGCATTTTTTTCAGCTATAAATAAGATTAGTCATCATGAATATAGATAGCTAACAGCTTCCACTGTCCAGGGTGAACTATTGAGTGGTGATTTATATGAATATGTTGGATTTAAATAATTTCAGAGAAATCACTTGGCCTTGTGGTTATTTTTAAAAGCCATTTTGGGAATTTAAACATAGGAAATTTTAATGTCTATTTTCTATTGGGAACATTACCGTTTTAGGGTAGTAGTTATATAAAGAAAAAAAACACTGCATCCCTTTACTGCTGTTCTCCGCGTTTCTCTGACATAGATTTTTGTTTTTTCCCCATTTGGCAACTTTAGCGGCGCCATTTTGTATACATGCGACTTGGATAAAAGCTTGACAGTCAGACCGATCCGGAATAAGAAATCGTCGGACCTAATCAAAATTTATCGGACTTGTCCGTCGGACAGAGGTATTTCTGGAAGTCTGAATTTAAAAAAACAGTAAAATTTAGCGGATTTTTTTTTTAATGTCTAGACAATCGGTGTTCGACACTTACACAGTGTATATGGCTGCTTTTCCTTAAGTCGTGGTTTTCCTTGAGTCGTGGGTGGGTTAAAATCGTAAATGACTTTTTGTATGGTTGAAAATGTATTTTGGAAGGTAATATTTCTTATAATTTGATGTTAAAAAGTTGTAAATATTGTAATAGTTAAATCATTTTCGGGTAATTTCCCTGCTTGTTCCTGTGACATCATCATACATCACTGGTCTATTTTTAGAAATGCCCACGACTCTTGGTAAATAAAGCATACAGCAAAAACTGGCAAGGGATTGCTTAACTTAAAAGTCAGGAGTTCCATTGAATGAAATGGATTGTTGCATGACATAAAATTTGTTAATTCAGACCATAACCTTTCAATACTTCTTCAACAATAAACTGCTCAGAGCATAGATATTTGGCATGTAGCATCACCTTTTGGTCCCAGGGATTTACCACACGCAGGATCCTGTGTCATATACCCATGAAATGGCTTTAATGCCATCCTTCACAAAAAATAAATTCAGCTTACACATGGATGCAGAAAAATTGTCTAACGTAACTGTCATTTCCATATTTTAAGATAAATTCTTAGAGAAATTGTTTAGAGTAACTCTGGTTTCCATATGTTTAGATATCTAAAATGTTTTCGTCACCGGTGAAGGTCCTGGGAATCACCAATGGGTATTTATAGTAACTTGTCAGTTTATTGGCTAGTTACTGTCCGCATTTAAAATACCAACCAATCATTAGTGAGCACTCATGTATCCCAGATATTATTGTCAGGAATGCTTTATTTGGAGTGCTCAGTTGTTACCGTTATCTATGAAAGTAATTTTTTTTTTTTTTTTTTTTTTTTTTTTTTTCAGGCCCCAACTGGGTAACCCCATTTATTTCAAATTCCTTTTAACATTTATACATATAATAGTACATATTTATAGATATAATAGTACCTCATACATCAGAATATTAAAATAATTACTAAATTTTGAGTATAAAGCTATATTTTTGCTGCCTGTTATTGAAAAAAAAAAAAATATATATATATAATATGTATATATATATGAAGAGGTATAAGTTACCATGAATTTTTGTCAATATACCATACAGATGTGTATGTAGATGGGAGGAAATCGGGTATAATTTTTATACATTTTAATAAAGATATTTCAACACACATAGCTTATACCCTTCGAGTAAGTACAGATTATAATAAAAAACCATATGTACAATGTAAGAACATTAATTAAGAAATGGTATTATCAGGTTAAATTTATTTATCTAATTCAGTATGTCAGTGTAGTTTATTTCAATTTAAAGATCTTACAATTGCCCATCTATTATTTTCATCTTCTGTCAAGTTTGTATCTTATAAATATTCCTGCTAATTTAAGAGCTATTTTTAAAACCAATACTGTGGGTGCGACCTTTTTCTCTTTGACAAATAATATATCTTTTTAGTTAAAAAAACAAAATGTCATATTTTAAAATCTTTAGATCTGAACCTAAAATAACTATTTACAGTTGAAAATTCTTCAAAATTATTTAAGTTAATCTTTCAGATATTGAAAAGGCCTTGAGGAGCTTGTGACATTCCCCAAAACAAATGCAAAAGTGTTTCTTCATAACAATTACAAAAAAGTACACATTGTTATTGTTCAATTTTTCATTTTAAACAGAAGTGAATTTTTAGCAATAATTCTATGAATAATTCTTGTTTGGAACCATGAATGTATGAATCTTTTGTACGCAATTGGAAAACATAACTATAAATTAAATGCCAGTTAATGTGATCCCTATAAAGCATGTGTTCACTTTCTTGACTTTTCGGTGAAATCTGAATCTTAACTAAAAGTTTCAATATACAATTTGTTTATTACTATTTCATGAACAAAATAAGGTTTTATATAACAACTTATAATGGGTATGAACATTAAACAAGTTATTACAAATCATCATATTTAGCCGTTTATATAAAATTTAATTGCCTGTTTTTAAAACTTGATATTGTAAAAAAATTCACTTGTTTACTGTTACCTGTTCTAAATAATTCAAATCTACAAAATTACCCTGTTCATTAATAATATCTTTCACAAATCTGATGCCTTTATCATACAATATCTGAATCGAAAATATATCTGTTCCAGATAAAAAATTATGATTGTAAAAAAGTGGCATATTAAACTTTTGCTCTAATATTATCTATAGAAGATTTTTAATAAACATCATATAAGCCTTTAAAACATCAATCCAGAAAGCTTTTTAACTTACTGATAATTACTTTACAAAACATTTTTTACCTGTGTTAAACAACTTTACCAATAATCAAACAATGTATTCACTAGCTTTATAAATTTACTGCTGCTATTACTAACACACCTTCTAAACATTTTTTTACTTTAAACTATGAACATAACTTTAATGGCAGTCATATTTAAACCACCTTCTTGTAGTGTTTTAGTAATTACTGATTGTTTATTTTGCCTTAGCCCCTCCCATATAAATCATAAAATAAGTCATTCAATTCTTCAAATAAACAGTACTAGGTGTTTGGTAAACTTGTAAAACAATGGTAAATAATGGAAGCAATATTGATTTAACAACAGTAAATTTTCTCAATTGGATTAACATTCTCTTTTCCAGTGGCTAATACATATTTTTTACTTTCTGTAGTTTTTCGATTAAAGTTTAAAAGTTAATCATTTTTTCTAATCAACATCGAATACGTAAACCCTAACAATTAAACTGTGTATCACCTCCATGTACAGTTTTCCAATCTTGTGCTTAATTGATCTAGTACTATATTTTAAAGAGCATCCAGATAACTTTGGTTTTGTCAAAATTTATTTTAAATCCGGAAATCTTGAAAATGTATTTAACAAGTTTAAAGAAGCATTTGGGATTTTTCTGAACCATCTAATAAAAGTGATTGTATCATCTGCAAATTGTGAAATTTTTATATTCCTCCACCGTCTTATTGTAATACCTTTAATATCTTTACTTTGCCTAATTTTTATAGCTGAAATTTCTTGCACATAAAATGAAGATATATGGGGAAAATTGGTCGCCTGTTCTACAGCCTCGTTCACTTTAAAAAAAATTAGATAAAAACCCATTTAAAAATAAACACAAGTTTCAGTATTATATAGAAACAAAGATATCCATTTTTAAGCATAGCCCCAAAATGAAAAGATGAAAGACATTTCTCAATAATGTAAAAGAAAAAGTATCAAATGCTTTTTTCCAAATCTATCATCATTGCTAAACCCTGGTATATTATTATCTTCTGTAAATTTCATTATGTCATATAAAATCTAGGTATTTTCTCCTATATATCTATTCTTTATAAATCTGTCTGATCCTTTGAAAACTAAAATATCTGAACACCTTTTAATCTATTTGCTATACTACCTGATGCTTAATTTGGTAGACTACATTTAATAAAGTTATTGGTCTCCAATTTTTCAAAAAATGTTTCTTGTTGTTTTCTTTGGAATACATGTTATTATACCAAGTTTTTTGATTTCTACCAAAAGTATTATTTCTGTAAGCAAAATTTATAGCTATAACATCAAAATGATCAATTCTATTCCAAAAGGTTTTAAAGAAGTTAGCCGTAAATCCATCGCAACCTGGGCTTTTATCATTCTTCATATTTTTCAATGTAAAAGAAAACTTCATCATATGTAAGAACACCTTCTAGTTTTTAACATTTCATCATGAGTCAGAGTAAGTATATCACAATTTCCTAATTTCTCTATCAATAACAGATTCATCAGTCAAGTTCACTTTTTTATATAGATTTTATTATAAACAACAAGTAGTGTGAGTATAATCTTTTTGATCATAAATAAATGTTCCGTTATCCATTTCTAAAAAAGGAATATTTTTTTCAGCACAGTATTTTTTTCTAAATTCAAAAAAAAAAGAAAGGTTTTTCCCCAGATTCAATCCATTGTGACCTTGACCTAATCATAGAACCTTTTATTTATTATGTCTTATCTGATTTAATTCATTTTGTAAATGTAAGAGTCTGTCTTATTATCAAATTGTCAAATTTTGTTCTATGAGTGATATTTCCTCCATTATTTGTTTTTCATAATTATTTTTCTCTTAAACCTTATAGGAGCTATATGAAATATTTTTTACCTCTTATTTCCATCAAAAAGTGTTTCTAAAAATAGTTCATCAATTGATTGTAAAAGTTAATGTCTTTATTTTTTGTATCTATTATATAGTCTATATTATAAACTGGTATACAATATGAAGTTTATTTCATCAATTTTTCATTTATAATTTTTAAAAATATTCAATATCATGTAATAAAGCATTGTTAATTTCCACAAACCTTTACCATGACAAATATGAGAAAAACAAATATCTAAAAAATATTATTGAATGATCTGATTTTATAACTCACATCAATATCACATTTTTACATACTGATACAAATCATTTGATAAAAGAAAAAAAATCTAATCTCCCCTGTTGTATAGGATTTGTACGCCTCCATGTAAATTTTTTAATTTCGCCATGTAATTCTCTAAAAGGGTCAATAAGATCTTTATCTTTAATAATATCCAATAAAAAAATTTCTGGCTTTTATATTATTAGTTTTTTGGATTTTATAATTATGATAATCTAGATCTGGGTCTTGAACCAGGTTATAATCTCCACAAATTATAAGGGAATTATTGTCATCAAGTGAGTCTACAGTATCAAAAATACTTTTAAAAAAAAGCTTGGACTATCTGTATTTGGAGCATATATATTAACTAACGTTAAGTATCTAGTTTCAAAAAAGCATTTTCCTGTAAAATAATGAAACATCCAAAATTGTCAGTGTTAATTGACTTGATTTTGATATTTAAATTTTTTTTCTGAATAAAACTGCACACCCTTAAGCATTAGATTTTCCATGGCTAAAAAAACATAAACCATTCCATTCAGAGTAGACTTTTTTTTCAATATCTTTTACAAAATGCGTTTCTTGTAGACAAAGTATATCAGCTTTTTTTGTATTGAATAAATTGAAAACATCACGCCTCTTTATGCTATCATTCAAACCACGACACCAGATATTATTGTCAGGAATGCTTTATTTGGAGTGCTCAGTTGTTACCGTTATCTATGAAAGTATTTTCGGTTTAAACAATGGCTTAAGAAGTTTTTGGGGTGGGGGTGGTTCAAAACTAAAAAGGAGACACCCATGAGCCTGTCTGGTCAACTGGTCAACTGTAACTGAAACAAGTACATCATCCTAGCAGTCCACAAAACCGAAACGTGACAGAATAGTCCCGTCTATCATGTAAGATAGATACAAATGGTAAGAGCTATGGGACGAACGAATATTTCTAGTCAAAATACTAAAAAGTTGCTTTTTGTTTTTGTTTGAGAAATTAATCTAAATCAATACACTTATACAGTCATTTATATTGCAATCTTACTATACTTCTTCTATGAGCAAAGTCAGTGGACCCCCAAAATTTTGTGATGGACCCCCGTTTTTAATGATAACCTCTGTCCAAGGGACCCCTTATATAAAAAGGTTTGGTAAATCCCTGGGTCCATATAAGTCATGCTTCTGGAGTACAAATGTTTTTTTTCTTAATTATTTCCCTTTTGAACTCAGAGTTTGCTAAGAACTTTTGCAGCAGAAACCTGGAGCATGCTGTCTGCAAACAGGTCAAGTTTTGTATTTTATTTCACCGCATATAATTCAAATCTTACCAGGGACATTAGATTCTTAAATTTGTGAAAGCTATACAGCTAGCTTACTGGTTTTACTCTAGTGCCTGTTTGTGCCAGAAATAATGCATGAAGGGGCACTCAAAGTCTTCCTTCACCAGTTAAGTTGGAAAGTCGCCATATGAACAGTTAACATTCTTATTTTATACTGTAGTGGTTATTGCCCTATTATTTAAACCAAAAATTAATTTGTGGCAAAGCTAGACTAAAAGTGATGTCTTGCATCATTTTTAAGTCAATCAAAGTAGCTTTAAATTAAGTTTTTGTTGCAAAGTAAAATTGCCAGCAAATTAATTCAAAACTGTAAAATAGCATACAGGAAATATATACATTGTATTAGAAAAACATTAAATAAATAAATGTGTGTATACATACATAGAGCCATGTGAGAAAATCAGAAGTTGTTTTCCTGTGTAGATAAACAGGTGACTTTTGTGTGAAGTTATCCATAATGTTTGGTTTACTTTGATTTCAAACACAGATACCACTGCTTTATAATTGCATACATATGAACGAAGCTATCCGATTATGTGGTTCCCAAACTTAAAAGCGCTGCGCATTTTGCACACGGCAAAGCTGGGGCCACATAATCGGAAAGCTTCGTTCATAGCCGTCTGGTCCATTGAATTTATCGAAAGATTTTGTCGTTGAAAAAAAAACGGCGATAATATTGATGTTTATTTCGGCTGTTGCGTTGTTTATATTACCGTTGAAGTTTAAAATTGACCATCATCGTGAAGAATTATATCTTCTGTGTCGATGGACCAAAGGATTATGTGAAAATATTGGAAATGAAATAAAATACATGGTGATTATGACGGTAGGGGTGCGGATTTTTTCCGGCGAACATTTTTATCTTGTGTATTATTATAGATGTTGAAATATGATTTTTTTTCAAAACGGCTTATATTAAGTTTTTTTGATATATATGATCAGTACATGTGCTGGGATTGACAAATATGCATTTTATTTGGATTTTAAAGGCGTTTTGAGCTCCAAACCCCAAGTGTCTGTGTCTTAACATATCAACTAGCCTGAGGTGAAATTCTATCTTTTTATGACATTTTATTTAAAAAACACTCAAACTACAATGTGTTGGATAGTAGCTTTAAGACTCAGTGGTTACGTTCGATTTCTCTGATGATATTGATTAAAACTGATAGCCATTTGTAGAAGCTAAATGTTACTTACTATTATATTTCTCCATTATACAAATCCTAACCTGCTTTCTGCTCGCCCATGTGGTCTCTTTATGGTGGCGAGGGTAAACAAACCCAAACACACACATAACCTGCTTTCATCCACCAACTTTTAGGCCTAGCCCTCCAGTAAGTCATTTGATAAATTGCCAGCTTCAAGTGCGCAAAATGAGGTAAACTATCTGTTTATATATATTGTTTACATTTATAGCTGGTGTGCTGTCTATGCTAGATGAACCAGAACCCCAGCTTAAGGTGAGTAACAACTTATATTTGTAGTACATAGGGCAGTATTTTCAGTGTTCATTTAGTAATAGTTCTTTAATAACACATTACTTTCTCTGTGACAATCTCTGACATTAAAAGTCTAATGGACATTGTCTCTCACTGCTGATTCATAAATCATGTGCAATTAGTAGTTGGTCACTTGTGGTGAAATTGGTAATTATCGTACTGGTTAGTTATCCTGGAAAGCAAGTTAGGTGGACAGACCGCGAAGATATCACCTGAAGTATGTTAAAATTGACATAAAAACCAATCAAACAAACAACTATAGTATACATGTAGGTCACTTGAAATAACTTACTCTTACTACATTGTTCTGTCCTAGAGGACAGTGATGTATTTCATGTTAAGTTCTTATTTTAGCAAGCTGATTTGGTTGTCCTGAAATCATGTCTGAAATAGTATTAACATACATGGAATCTTTGTGAGACAGTGTGTTGCCTGTTTGTCTTGTCTAGCAAATTTCAAACAGGTCTAGGAACCTCATTATTTTCTCTGACCAGAAACCAAAAAGAGAAAAATAATATGTTATTTGATGTGTTTTTAACTGTTACAATAAGCATTGTTTTGTTTATACTTATGGGGAATGTATAATTTGTTTTCAGGTTTTTGCTTTAGAGAAGCTGAACAAGATTGTAGACCAGTTCTGGGCAGAAATCTCAGAATCCATTGACAAGATGTAAGTGTAAATTTTATAATCTAAGTAATAGTTTGAACAATCATCATGATTATATTTAGACTTGATTAATGGCACATTATACCTTTAAAATAAATACATTTTGTTGTTCTTCAAAATGGAAAAAATAGTGTTTTAATGATATTTCATAATGGATTTCAAGAATTTGATGCATATCACTGGAAGCAAGTAATGCTGACTGTGAACTAATTTTACATACAAATAGCAAAAGCTAAAGTGGTATTTTGACTTCCATACACTATATATCACTATAACTTGACTAAGTTTCAAAATGCAAAAGAGGCAAAAATGGTTCAGCTGTACAGTCAATGAGTATTTAAGATAGGAAACCTAAAAATAAAAAGTTTTTGAGGGATGAAAAATATAGCATTTTAAGGGGCCTGTAAGTTCATGCAACTGATATCGGTGTTTTTCTAGTTTGTTTCATGGAACTTACCAGTACTGGTGTCGTAACAGACAACATGGTCATGGCACTCTGATATTACATATTTATATATTAATATATATCTGACTACGGTAAAAATCTTAATAGGTGGATGTGTCTGTAACAAATGCCAGAGTGATTTCAACTCATGTATAATGTTGTATACATTAAAAAATAGGGTTTTCCGTACAGTTGAAATACATTTGTAAAGGAAATATTTCTGGTTGCTAAACATTGCTATTTTATCCAAAAATAACAATATGGTCACAGTCTCTACATGTTCTTTTACTGTAATTTAATAATTATTCTTGTTGATATTTGCAGAGAGGTTCTTTATGAAGAATCCGGGTTCAAGCAAAGAGATCTGGCAGCCCTTGTGGCTTCAAAAGTAAGTTATGCAATATTCTTCATTGGCTTGTTCACCATTTCTACCAGTATTTAGTCATACACAGATATAGAAAGGCTGGCCTGACTCCATAATGAAATAATTAATTATTGTCATTAGTGCTTGAAATGTTTTGTTATTATTCTTGTGGTGCCTGATGTAATTAGCTTCCTTTACTGTGATACCTAGAAGACCACTGTATAACACTGATGCTGTGTAAAATATACATGGACCATCTGTTGTTGAGATAACTGACCTCAAACCGTGTTCTTGTTCTATGTGGGTTCAAAAAAAAAAGAAAAAAAGAATTTGATGCCTTTCATTTTAGGACTCACTCCAGCTTGTAGGAGGTTATCAAGCTATATATCTTGATTAACTTGATACCATGTTATTTTATACACAAAAAATTGACAATCTTTCAGCTAGTTTGACCTTATTATGTGCTCTTCTTTAATAGGTATATTATCATCTTGGAGCATTTGAAGAATCATTAACATATGCCCTTGGTGCCGGCAACCTGTTTAATGTAAATGACACATCAGAGTATGTTGAGACCACTATAGGTAAGCAATGTTTTCCTTATCTTTCAAAAGTGCCTTATTCCTATTTAAAAAAAGGTTTTTCTTCTATTCTAGCTAAAAGTTTGCTTCTGCATATATTTTGAAATTTAAGAAATTTTACTTAAAGATAAACATACAAATAGAGCCACTTGAAATTAATGAACTCCAAATGTTGTTAACTAAAGATTGGTGTTAAAACAGGGGACAGCTAGTTTAAACATTATTAATATTTAAGCTTGAAAATAAAAGTAGCTTATAGCTATTTTGCACCCTTCTCTTGTCTTTTCCTGGAACTTACAAATACTGATGACAAAGAGAGACATTGTCATGACCCCAATTAGCTTGAACTCACAATCCTTGGTTTGAGAAGCAGTCTCCTTAACCACTGTGCCACAGCTCCACACAGCTTAGGGAAAATTTGACTGATTTGACGTAAATTGATAGTTTGGATTTACTTTAATTTGTTTAATTCTACCACTGATAATTGAAAAAAAATTGTGCTTAGTGATTTAAATGGAACTTTTTTTCTTTTCTTTTGACCCTTTTGGGATTCTCCCCATGATTATTTCAACAAAACTGTAATATTTTTTGACTGTCATTTTAGTAGTGTAGTAATGATGTGTTTTATGTAACATACCCATATATGGTTTCTATTTTATCTATCCAGCCAAATGTATAGACCATTATACGAGATTAAGGGTAGCCAATGCTGAAAATGCTGAAGCAGAACAAAAAAATATTGACAGTCGACTTGAAGTCATTGTCAACAGAATGTTCCAAAGATGTTTTGATGACAAACAATTCAAACAGGTAGGAAAAATCTTTGTTAGTCACTATGTAATGTATTATCAGCATATCTAATGTAAATGTGTTTGTTTTTTTCATTTTCTGTGTTTAGAAAGTTTTTTTTTTTTTAAATTTCTTCTTGTTTTTTTAGAAAGAATTTTAACATTTTTATAGTCAAAATCATAACCTGATGAAGGGTATATCTTACTCAAAACCAGTAGTTATAATAGATATATAAACTGACCTGGTGTTTTGATGTGTTGTTCCCCCCTCTAAATCTTTTAATTTAGAATATTAACAAGTTAAATAGCCCAGTAAAAGCTGTTGGAAACAAATACATGTATAAACCAAACCCCTCGTGTGATGTTGTACAAAAAAAAACTTTTTGTATTTGAAAAAAAAAAACTAAAAAAAAATTCATAAATTGTCAACAACCATTTATATAGGTTATGTAAGCATCATGATTATCCTATGAAAAGTGATTTTATACAAACATTTAGTATTATAAAATTAGTTAGACCAGTTGCTGACAAATACAGGAAAATAATTATAGTCTGAGATAAATATGACCCAAGGCGCTTGCAAGGCTATATATTATCATATATCCAGTCAACAACTTGTATAAATAATAAATAATGCTGTTGTTATCTTAAGACAAGTTAATAAAAAAAACCCCAGCAACTTAGACTTTTTTCTTTGAAATGCGGGAAAAAACGCACATGGTGAAATGAGGTCAGAAATTCTGCAGATACACATACACTGCGCAGTTCTGAGAAATTTTGAGTTTAAAGTCGTAATTATTGTGTGTGTAACTATTTCTTTGAAGTACTGATATTTGAATCAAGAAATATGCCATGGAAAGATTTTTTATGCACACATGAAGTTAGCCATGTACAAGGTAGAAAACATTGTTATTTTAGCGTGCTTCAGTTCTTCAAGGTATATCTGATATGTTATACCTGTAGGATGATACCTGTAGGATGATTCTGGGCTCTGATGGAAGGACCAAGCCCTTTTTAGCCCCTCTTCTTTTGACAATCTTTCACTACTTCTTCTTATTGCTCTCACCACTTCTATGTTTAATTATATATACTTATATCTATTTCTGTTCACTCTGCTGTATAATTTTAACAGCATAATTTTTCAATAATAACATTTTAAACTTTATATGGAGTGTCTCCGGTCCAGTGTTTGTCTAGTTTTATTTTAAATTCATGAACACTTTTTGAGTCTACTACATTTTTTGGCAAATTATTCCATGTTTTAATTACACGTCTTGAAAACTGATGTAGGCAATGAGTTGTTCTACTTCGAGGCATTTCTAGTTTTAAATTATGTCCCCTTGTTGATGCCGAATAACTAAAAAAATTTTCAAACACACAGTCATCTAAGCCTTTTACTATTTTGAACGTCTGAATCATGTCCCCTCTTAATCTGCGATGTATTAGACTTGGCAGTTTAAGCTTTTTAAGACGGTCAATATATGTCAGATCTTTTAATGATGAAACTAGTTTTACAAAATGTTTTAGGCAATTGAAACTCAAGAAATTTATTTGCATTATTATAAAAAGCCATGTTACATGTCAGATGTATTTATATACTGCATAATTGTATTTTTAAATTAGTTTAGATGAAAACAGGTATGTATATACATGTAGGAAATATCAATGTCAAGATTGTCAAATAAAAGCCAATGTTACAATCATGCAGTATTATAACATCATCTATGTCATCTCTCAGCAACAATATTAGCAGCAATTATATATATTCTTACATTTTTGTCTATTTTTTCAGGCTGTAGGCATTGCTCTAGAGACCAGAAGAATAGATATCTTTGAAAAAGCCATTCTAGATAGTGTAAGTGTTATCAGTAAGATAAATTACCTGTTATTCAGTAGAGTAGCATATTAGTTTGAAAAATTATTGTACACATTATAATAAGTATTGGGATAAAAAAGGAACTTTCTTGGCCGGCAGGTTAAGGTTGTTGACTATAAACATCTTGCCTCTTAACCCTGTAAATTTGATCCACAAAGGTTTTTGTCGGTTGAGCTATCAAGCTGGCTTATGGAATGTTGGTGGTTCTACTCAGGTACCTGTTGCCTGAAATAAAGTACAGAGGGGCAACTGAGGTTTTCTTCCACCAGTAAGACTGGAAAGTAGCCATATGACCTATACTGTGCAAAGTAAACCCCATATCCCCCCCCCCCCCCCCCGCTAAAAAAAAATAAATAAAAAAAATTGGGATATAGTGTATGACTATTAACAAAGTTGTACAGAAGTTCTAGAGAAGTTTGTTCTACCTATAGATGACTGTCAGTGCTTGATGAATAGAAGGGCATTTTGGTGTCTTTATACTCAGTTTATAGATATGAGATATATATGAGATATATATGTATAATATATGTTTGTATTTGACAGGATGATGTTAACTATATGTTGTCATACAGTTTGAAAGTGACCATGTCCCTTATACAGAATAGACAGTTCAGAAATACAGTACTCAGTGTACTAACTAAACTCTATATGGGTCTTACTACACCAGACTTTATCAGTGTCTGTCAGGTATGTATATGTGCTTATACTTTATATATAAATGGTTTTTGTGTTTCTAACTTGTTGATTTTGAAGAGATGTAGGGGTTAAAGTATTTATGTGATCATACAAATTTGGCTGTTGAGTATTGTTTTTACTGTATTTGATGTTTGTGTTTTATACTGGTCATAAGTGAACATATTAAATCTATATTACTTTATCATAATAAGTTTTGCTTGCATATCCTTCAAATGTTAGACATGATTTTGGAATTAAAACAGTTAATGTTTACTGATTTATTGACTTGCTTTGTTTGAAATTTGACCGTTCAAATATCAACATGCTACAAACACTTAAATCATTAATAATACCAGTTACAGTAATCAGGTAGCATCATGCCACTTGCACCTGTTTAGTTTGTAGTAATATTCATATATCATTCACCTTGGAATAAAATTACTAGATATACATTATTTCTTTTTGACAGTGCTACATATTTTTGGATGATGCACAGTCAGTAGCAGAAGTGTTGGAAAAACTTGTGAAAGGAGATGAAGTAGGTGTTAAGATATGATAAATACCTTTTAATGATTTAAATAATTAAACTGATCATGTATATATAATTTAGTAATAAGGCTAGTGAGTGAAACAATTTGGTCAGTTACTTGAATAATAAAAACAATGATACAAATATACAGGTAAATGATGTAAATGATTAAGTCACTTATTTCAGTTATTACTTATATGATTTTATCACATACCCGTGCCTATTTTGCGACTCCGTAAAAATGGTATTGCATGGCCGTGCATATATTTTGACGTGACGTCATTTGTGTTGTAAAAACACGCTAAATGTTAGGCGCATCAATGAAAAATGACACTTTGTTACTTTAAAGGTCTTTAATTTGAGTGTGTGATAAATAGAATATTTAATTTGTGTAATTTCTTTACTGAATTTATTGAACTCGTTCAATCAAATAACATACTGCTCGCCACCACTGAGGCTCGCATAATATAATTTCATTCAACTTGTGCAATAAATTCAGTATTGAACTTACACTCATTCAATATCCTCTATTAAATAAACCAATAAAATTGATTCTTTACATTATTGAAAATGAAATAAAATAATCACTTTTATAATGCTGTACTTTACAGAAAATTGAAATGATAGTATGTCAATGAAGTATTTTTTGCTAGTTTACCAATGTATACAGATTATGTAGAAAATATATATAAACATTTTAAAATATAAACATATGTTTGATGTTATATTACAGACATCAGTACTTATGGCATATCAGATTGCGTTTGACATGTATGACAGTGCCACTCAACAGTTCTTGACTAGAGTACAGACCACCCTGCGTGCCACCGCCCCTGTACCTATCACCATTGAGAAAACCCCAGTACAGGAGACTACCCCTGTACAGGCCAGCTCTGATGATAAAGATAAAGATACAGACACTGCTGAAGGGTAAAACTATAGTCTTGTCACCATTATCGTTTAATATAATTAAGTCATCCTATCTAATTATTTTAGTTGTATATTGTGTATATGATTATCATTTCAACTTGTACATATAAAATTATTTTCATTTCGATCTCTCTGTGGCATTTTCTTAAAATAAAAAAAAACAAAACAAAAAAACTTTTAGATTTTATATATTTATCTAATACAAAAAGCCAATTATGTCCTTTAAAGCATTATCTTGAAATAGGATTACCAATATTATTTGTTATTGAATTATCTTATTTTTACGACTGAAAATACTTTTCCATGTAGTATTATATCTTAAATCAAATTACCTATATTTTACTTTGTGATATCACCATTTCTCTAATTCAAGTGGGATGAACTAATGCTCTGAAACCTTTGTTGTTTTTGCTTTATGTAAAGGGACATAAATGTGAATATCATAAAAGTTAAAAATACAGGTTAATCTCCCTTTATATCAGCATAAGGAAACTGAACTTTATTGATGAAACATTGAAAATGTAGCCACTTTGACTCATTGATTTTGATGCTAATTTGTTACATGTCCTTGTGAGACGAATCTGATCTATAGCTCCATATGACATAATTGTTTAGATTAAAGATTCTTAAGTTCTCTTTTTCTTCAAGTCAAGTAATAAAAAAAACTTCTAATGTAAGAGGGGACTGATTTATTCATATCCCCTTAAAGAAATTAAGAGGACTTTTGTCAGGCTCTTTTTCCTAATGAAGATAGTAAATATATATATTGATAGGTCAGATATTTTAAATGTTGAAATATTTTAGGACCTCGATGGAAACAGATGAAGGTAGCACACCAGCCCCAGCACCTGTGAAAGATACCAAAGAAAAAACACTTGTAAGTTGTTAACTTATTATCATAAAAAAGAAAGGGCCCCTGTAGAGTGTATTACAATGTTCAGTTTCTATTACAATGACCATATGGTGAGGTTGGACATTAGTCTGGCAATGTTAAAACCTAACACAGGTTAAATGATCATTCAAATTAAAGTGGTTGTACTTAAGCTGGACATGAAATTTTAATTTTTCCTTGTCAAGAAACTTTGTTCATTAAAACAACACAAGATAAGATTTTTAGTAAGATAAAACTGAATTTCTTTCTGAATACAGAGAACAACACACCGATTTAAGGTTAAAATGGATGGTATAAAGTAAGTGAGAATGATTCATTAGATACCATTACCTTGGTTATCCCTTAGGCAGCTTTACTTCTTCTCCATCTAATGTTATATATTTTTGCTGTCTTGTCAGCAAAACGAGCTGACTAAAATATAATTGATGAATCATTTCACACAGAATTATCTGCTACCAGTAGGAATTTATCATGATCACAACTGGTTTTTTTTAAAAAATTTTTACACATTGGAATTTCATTTTTACAATGTTGCACATGTAGGTGATCCATTAGCTAATCCCAAATGGCCCCCATCCTCCTAACCATATTTTTTCACATCTTGTTAGTGATGGCATATATGAACACTCAAATAATTTATGAAAAATTATATTCTTTAAATTTGACCAATTGTCTGATCAAATCTGAAATAAATCATTGGAGTAGATATGTACTTTGTAGTGTTTCTAACCACTATTGAAAACTTAAGAAGTGGCCCTATGACTGTATGACCATATCATTGTCAGTATGATATAAAACTGCAGTATTTAAAGCTGCATGCCTCCAGATAAGCCAAAATATTTCAAGAAAATTAAATTTGAGAAAAATGTGCTAAAATTTTAAGAAAAGTAAAACGTTTCAAGATTCAAGTAATGATTTACATGTAATATGCTATTAAGGGCTGATTTTGCGGTATTTATCACCATATTTCTACTGCGTTGCTAACGCGATAAGGGCTAATTTTGATCATTTTTACCCTTTTTATGAAATTATGTGGATTGCCAAAGCTGTTTGCAAAATGCGAATTATTTTCCTTGATCACTTCACAATATTTTACTTTTAAATATATTTTTAAAATTTTCATGAAAATTAGCATGAATGTTGAGGCATGCTGCTTTAAAGGTAATATAAAACACAATGAAGCGTTATTTTACTGCCTTCAGCCTTGTGTGAAAAAAAGCTTCATAACAAAAACATGGAGAATATTTAGCTACAGAATAGAACTTCTTTTTGTGAAGCCTGGTTAGTGTTTGACCATAATATATATCAATATGATATAAAACTGCAGTAGCTTTTGTTAGGTGATGTTGGTTTTAACTTTTCCTGTGACTAATGAGACAAGGGAGACAGTTACATATAATTGATGCTCTTAATGGGTATGGAGGTATAATTAACTGGGATTGATAACCTTTTTTGCACACCATCTTGTTCGTTGTATCCAAGTGAGACCAGTAATTATATTATACTTGTGAAGGAAGAGAAAGAGAAGCTGGTTATTCACCTTAAAGGCGTGGTCTTCTCTACCTAATTATTAGGTGGTGTTTTTGTTCTGCAAATAACTATGAAAAAATATAGTTTCATATGCTTTGCTATGTATTCCCTGGTTGTTAAAGAATTCTTGCATTGTTTCTGTGTTTATTATAAAATAATATGGCATTTTGAGTTGAGAAAACATCAATGGGGACCTCTACTGATATATACTCAGGTTCATTGATTTGAAATAATTTTGCCATGTATTAGAAATTCTTAACCCTTAAAGAAACTCCACTGAGGTCCAAAAAATTTGATTTTCTTACTTAGGTCAGATGGGGCACTTAAAACAAAAAGATATGCAAATGATAATTAAAAAATATAATCAGAAATATATTTAAAATCTTATTTTGTGCTATAAGGGTCATTTTTCACAAATAGAATAATTATTCTGGAATAACGGATCAATCAAATGATCTGAAATTCTGCATGCAAGTTATTTGTCTAGATTTTCATCAAATGAAACATGAATCTCGAAAAATGTCAGGTTAAACAATGTCAGTGCTCAGTGGAGTCCCATTAACCTGCTGAATTTCTTAAATGGATTTGTCCAGCTTCCATTTATGGAAATGTCTATTACCAATTGGGGATATTAAGATGAAAAATTAGTCGGCTAACAGCATAGTCAAGCTGCATGAATTTGCAGTCTGGTCTGGCTATATTCTGGTGGCAAAAACTTATCACATACAGTTATATGGTTAAATTTAATGATGATCATGGATAGACAAGGAGAGATTGATTTTTCTTGGCCATACAAAAATAGGTTGCTATATCAATTGAAAAAATTGAAAAATGATAGAGAGTTTCAATATAAAAAGAAAGGAAGATAATCCTCATTCAATCCTGTAGGATGTACCTTTAAATGTACCTGTACTTATCATCTATATTCATGCAACCTATTGTAGACTTCTTAAACATAAGCTTAACATTAATTTCAACATTTTGTTCACTAGTCATTTGTATTATTGTATATATTTAGACTGAATCGGAGAAACAACTACAAGACCGGTTAACTAAACTAATGATCATCCTCGGTGGAGACACAACCATTGATCTACATCTACAGTTCTTAATTAGAAACAATAAAACTGATCTACTTGTACTCAAAACCACAAAAGTAAGTTATTGTTTCTTATAAGCCATCTAAATGGTTATTTCTGTGAATTTATTTTGAAATTGTTATTTTGTGAGACTTATTGTATTTGCCCTGTTGTTTTACTGTCACACATCGTTTGAGCACCATTTGTTTCCAACCTTTAAATTTCAGGATGATTGCCTTTATTAAGTAGAATAAAACAAAAAAAAGCCTTAGACTTCAATTTTAATCATACTTTCCAAAGAGAAAGCATCAGATTGTTTAGTTTTCATTAACAGTCATTCACTTTAATATTAATTGCTCTATTACCAGTTTACTGTCCAACACTTAGTGCACTGCTTCTCAGACAACTCTTGTTTTGATGAATAAGGGGCCATGGCCAACTATTACAACAAAAGAAAATATAGAAAAAAATGACCCAATGGTCATGGCAGAATGGTTTCTGGAAATCAAAAGAAATGACCCAATATTTCATTTTGTTTCTGGAATTCAAAAGAAATGACCCAATATTTCATTTTGTTTCTGGAATTCAAAAGAAATGACCCAATATTTCATTTTGTTTCTGGAAAATCTGGAATCATCAATACAATACATACTAATGTAATGACACTTATTGTTGGAAAAGTAGCAATCTAGAAATTGTGCAAATTTTTTTTTCGGTAAAAAAGGTATTAAAAGAGTATAAATGTAAGGTTGCTATATTTTTTTTACAGGAAGCAGTTCGTAATTCAGTATGCCATTCCTCTACTGTGGTAGCCAATGCTTTCATGCATTGTGGCACAACCAGTGACCAGTTCTTAAGGTAAACTACACTTACAATACCAGGCTGTCAACCAATTCCTATATTCCTATAAAACTCCTATATTTTGGGTTGGAATCCTATATTTTAAAAAACCTCCTATTTTTCCTATATTCTCCTATATTTTGAATATTTTTCCTATATTTTTTTTTAAAATATATTGCCGAGGAATTCAAAGAGATTTAAATTTTGGTACTGCTTCTGGCCTATTGTATTTTACAGGTAAGGGAATGTGTATGCCTGTATCAGCATCACATTACTATGCTCAAGGCTGCTGTGCTCCACATAGCCATCTGCATGGTCACCATAAAAAGCAGTGCATCAGTATGTCAACTTTATTTCAGGTGACCATTCAGATGATGGTCATGCATTGCTGTAACTTTCTGCTGATGCTGTGGTTCAAAGCTAATGCAGGCTGTCCTGGGCATCCCTAAAATTCCTAAAAAAGTGAAAAATTCGAAGGGAATTCCTAAAAATGCCCTATTTTTTTCACTGAAATTCCTAATTATTTTTATCTTTTGTTATAAACATACTTATAACTTGTAACCCTGTCAAAATAATCACTGACATAACTAAGTCGACCATGTTTTGAACATGGTCAAAAATGATTTGGCCATGATTTGCCAACTCTAAATTGATGACATTGAAATGGTTTCATTTCAACTAAAAGTTACTTTGACTATGTCAGTAACATTGCTATTTCATAATCAAAGCAGTTGTTGATAATCATGTGGACAGTTAACAGCAAAAACACTACCATATCATGGTCCTGAAACTCAAATCATAACCATAAGAGTCCACTTATTCTGGAATATTTTGACACTGTTTTGCCAACTCAAGATATCTTGAATTTTATGTTTGTTCATTTTATCCAAATTTCTGAAGTGGTCCATTTATATCATATCATATTTGAAAATGATCATTATGAAGCTGTTGTAACACAATCTTAATTAAAAACATGTATAAATAGTTGTCAAAAATTAATGTACAATTTGTTTACTTACAACTATTTTATTTAAATCTGCATAATATCAAACCAACATTGTAAAGTACTGAATGGGTTAACATAAACTTTGAAAAATTAATTCTTTCCCTCATATTTATTTATCCTTTTCGTATCTTTGTAGGAGAAATTGCTTATTTTGCCACAAAGTTATCAATTTCATTCAGTTCTTGTTCTTTCATTCATATGGTCCCATTTAGGAAAAGGCAGACTCATATAATTAATCACACTCAAAATAATTTGGCAGTTCAGTAATATAAAGCTCATTTCCAATTACAATGTACACACATTTTGCAATTATGTGATCTAGATAAACTGCAATTGAATGGTCTGTGTGATGAACTTTTTTGATGTGCAATTCTTTGTGTTGGTTATAGATGCTTCCCATTTATTCAAATGACTGTACAAGGCTAATGCCTTTTTACTTTTTACCTACTTTTACAAAAAATTTCATTTGTCCATATTCAAAAGCTACATTGTGCAAGAATTTCACTGTATAAGAATTCCTTTTAGACACTTGTGGTTATAAAAAAATTAACATTCCCAAAACATAGGTAGAACATGTTCTTTTTGACATGTTCAGCCATTTTAAAAAATATGGTTTGAACATGATTTGACTATGACCATTTCCGCAGGGGAGGGAGTTGACCAGTGAGTCCACACTGGTAGCACCTTTGCTCAAACTAAACTAGAGCATTATTTGTGAGTTACTTATGTGTCAAATATGCAAAGGTTAGCCCACATCATGGTCTTTTGGGACCTTAGTTTATTTAGTCATAAAATTGCAAATTTTAGCCTTAAAATTTCTGAAATATTACCCTAAAATTCGCCCTAATTTTATGTCGGAAGGTGCTGGACAGCCTGCTAATGGTTTCCTTCATTTATACGGTAGACATTTTATTGTAGAAACAGCATATGTAAAAGTAAGAATAATTTACATTTATATAAGCATTGGTAAGTTAAACAATTTGAGTTGAAAACTCCTATTTTTTTGCCTCAAAATGGTCCAAAAACTCCTATATTTCCTGCTAAAATATTCCTATATTCCTCCTTTATTTTGGATAAGACCTGGTTGACAGCCTGCAATACCTAAATGTTGCAGTATATACTTTGTTATAACATTTAAGTTTGAAACAACAACATGTATATATATAAGGTTTAAAATTAAATTTAAGCTTACTCATATTAGAAAATTTGTGAAGACACTAATAAGCTTGATTCAAAACCCCTATTGATACTGTGAAATATATGATAACCTAGGTTTAGGCTGATCTTGCACTACTTCAAATGATTTGTGTTTATATAATATTTTATGCTGTTAATTAGTAAGCAATGTTAATTATATTTTAGGGATAATCTTGATTGGCTAGCTAGAGCAACAAACTGGGCTAAATTCACGGCCACAGCAAGTCTTGGTGTTATACACAAGGTAAGTCAATATCAACGTCAGTTTGTCAGACAAGATGAAAAAAAATCAGGCCTTTTATTCCAACAGTTTTGTAATGCCACCAACACAGTTTAAATTTGGGAAAAGCTTAATAAAAAAAATTAATTTGGGTATTTTAGAAACAACTGGCCACAGGCAGACTGGATATTGGAATTTGTTTGCTGCTCAGTTGACAAAAAAACCGATATATTATGACACTGGGAATGACGCCAATTACCTGTAGTAACTATGTAAGAAAAGAAAGAAAACAATTAACTTCTTGAATCTTGAAACAAAATGTAAAGACATATCTAGCATAGACTTTGAATTCCTTCATGGTGAAAGCTATTTAGCTTGTTGATAAAAGATCAGTGTCTCTTATGTTCAACTTATGTTCCCTCTTGATATCTGGAGATATTCTTCCATTATAGATGTCTCAAAAGTTTTACATCTTACCTTAAAAGCACCGGAGTGACTTGAATTTTAACTATCTTTTAAGAGTAGAAGCATGATTATAGATTTTATATCCCCTACTTACATTTGCGTGCTGAATAATACTCCTTAGAAATGGTTGGATTTGAAATATCATTTTCAATAATATGTACATTGAGTTAAAATTTATGTAAAATTTGATTTAATATTTATTCATGAAATTTGTATTTGTTATATCTAGATAATATACATGTGTAGGTCAAGAGTTATTTATAACATGTATTAAACTTATGTACTGTATTATATTCAGGGACATGAAAAGGAGGCATTGAATCTCATGTCAACATATTTACCAAAAGACAGCAGCCCAGGATCAGCTTACTCCGAGGGTGGTGGACTCTATGCTTTAGGTAAGATCACAAATATATAAAGGTCATTGGAAATAACAATCTAGGTATGATTTTAGAAAGCAGGTATTATAAAAAGAATAGGACTAATAAGACTGAGAAGTCGTTCACTTTTGAGTGTTACTGTGTGTATGTATCAAATGTAATTTTATGCCTATTGTTGTCATTGCATCTGAGGGTGTCTCCCCCTTTTCTATATTACCTTTACATACCTAACATTATTTTGTTTAGATATATTTCTCTTGTATAGTAGTTTATGATTTTTAGCTCACCTTGCACAAAGTGCAGGTGAGCTTTTAGGATGGCCAACCAAATGGCGTCCGTCGTCTGTCGTCCGTCCACATTTTAAATATTCTTAGGACATCTTCTATGATACCGCAAGGCCAATGTTAATGAAACTTGGCAGGAATACTCTTTGTATGAAGCTCTATCAAGATTGTTCAAAGAATTCCATTTCATGCAGAACTCTGGTTGCCATGGCAACCGAAAGAAAAATCTTTAAATATCTTCTTTTAAAGAACCGTAAGAGCTAGAGCTTAGATATTTGGCATGAAACATCTTCTAATGAGTGTCTACCAAGTTTGTTCAAATAAAAGCCCTGAGGTCAAAATTGGCCCGGCCCCAGGGGGTCATTGATTTTCCCTATATGCATATAGTAAAAACTTAAAAAATCTTCTTTTAAAGAACCCAAAGAGCTAGAGCTAAGATATTTGACATGAAACATCTTCTAGTGAGTGTCTACCAAGTTTGTTCAAATAAAAGCCCTGGGGTCAAAATTGGCCCCGGCCCGGGGGGTCATTGATTTTCCCTATATGCATATAGTAAAAACTTAAAAAATCTTCTTTTAAAGAACTGTAAAAGCTAGAGCTTAGATATTTGGCATGAAACATCTTCTAGTGAATGTCTACCAAGTTTGTTCAAATAAAAGCCCTTGAGTCAAAATTGGCCCCGCCCCAGGGGGTCATTGATTTTCCCTATATGCATATAGTAAAAACTTAAAAAATCTTCTTTTAAAGAACCCAAAGAGCTAGAGCTATGATATTTAGCATGAAACATCTTCTAATGAGTGTCTACCAAGTTTGTTCAAATAAAAGCCCTGAGGTCAAAATTGGCCCTGCCCCAGGGGGTCATAGATTTTCCCTATATGCATATAGTAAAAACTTAAAAAATCTTCTTTTAAAGAACCCAAAGAGCTAGAGCTAAGATATTTGACATGAAATATCTTCTAGTGAGTGTCTACCAAGTTTGTTCAAATAAAAGCCCTGGGGTCAAAATTGGCCCCGCCCCGGGGGGTCATTGATTTTCCCTATATGCATAAAGTAAAAACTTAAAAAATCTTCTTTTAAAGAACCGTAAGAGCTAGAGCTTAGATATTTGGCATGAAACATCTTCTAGTGAATGTCTACCAAGTTTGTTCAAATAAAAGCCCTGGGGTCAAAATTGGCCCCGTCCCAGGGGGTCATAGATTTTCCCTATATGCATATAGTAAAAACTTGAAAAATCTTCTTTTAAAGAACTCAAAGAGCTAGAGCTAAGATATTTAGCATGAAACATGTTCTAATGGGTGTCTACCAAGTATGTTCAAATAAAAGCCCTGGGGTCAAAACTGGCCCCGCCCCGGGGGTCATTGATTTTCCTTATATGTGTATAGCAAAAACTTAAAAATCTTCTTTGAAAAAACTCAAATAGCTTGAGTTTAGATATTATACATGAAACATCTTTAAGTAAATATCTACAAAGTTTGTTCAAATAAAAGCTGGGGGTCAAAACTGGCCCTGCCCCAGGGGTGTCATTGTTTTTAACTATATGTGTATAGTAAAAACTTAAAAAATCTTCTTTTAAAAAACCCAATGAGCTAGAACATAGATGTTTAGCATGAAACATCTTCTTATGGGTGTCTACCAAGTCTGTTCAAATAAAAGCCCTTGGGTAAAAATTGGCCCCGGGGGGGGGGGGGGGGCTATATACAGGTGAGCGACCTCAGGGCCATCATGGCCCTCTTGTTAAATATTTGAGTTTGTAAATTGACTGAATATGTTGGCATGGCCTAGTGGTTAATGTGTCAGACTAGTAATCTAAGGATTGCTTACCATATAGGTTCATGTCCTGACATGGGCATGCCGTTGTTTCCTTGAGCAAGAATCTTTACATTCATTGCTTAGTACAGGTTGGTTCCAGGAAAGGATTCGAAAGTGTTTCAATAAGCTTGTAGCTGTCAACACAATCAAACTAAAATAAATTTGTATAAACTAATATGTTATTTCAGGTTTGATTCATGCCAATCATGGTGGTAACATTACAGATTATCTTCTAAACCAAGTCAAAGAAGCCACATCTGATGTGAGTAGTTAACTTTGTAAAGCTGAATTTTATATAATTAACTTTAAATATAATTTGCAATTTTGAAAAGAGTTCAATATCCCTATTAGTAGGGAAGATGTGGTCAAGTGAACATTTCAGACTAGGAGTCTAAAGATTTCTAAGCACATGGGTTCAAACCCTGTCAAAGGAAAGCAATTGTGTCCCTGAGCAAGGAGCTTGACTCATTGCCTCGTATTGACAAGTTTCAAGGAGTTTATAGCCTCCTACAAAATGTAATCAATATATTTTGTATAAAGGAACAGTAAAAGTCAGGCAAGACTGCACTGATACTACATTGTCTGACCTTGATGTTTACTTGCGGTACTGATCTATCGTCATGAACACTCAAACAGAAACCATTTCTTATAAAATATCTTGATGAAGATTTCTAGATTATGAAATGATTTCTATAAAACTTTAAAATATGGAAAGAGTAGAAATTAACACAAGTTTTTAATTCTTTGATCGCACTATTCTTGTTTTAGAAATTAGTTGTAGACCTCTATATCTTTCAAATTATTGCTGAAATATATAACTGTAATAATAACATAAATAAATTTATGTAAGGGTATGAAATAAATATTATATAGTTATGTAACTGACAGGTCAGGAATGTTATATAAACATGTTGATATTTTGTGAAGAATTCAGAAACATGTTATATGCCTATGGTATAAATTAATTGTATATAACCAAACAGTGAAAACTAATTTTTTTGTTTCATGTATATTTCAGATGGTGCGTCATGGAGGATGCTTAGGTCTCGGTCTTGCGGCCATGGGTACAGCCAGACAAGGTATACCAAAATGTTACCTATACTATGTTATATTTGTATAATGGAAGGTTCCATGTTATGACATTGAAACTGTTCTCATTAAAGAATGGATTTCAGTATTAAAGTTGTAGAATTCAGCAGCTAAATGTATATAAAAGTAAGCTCTAATGTACATGCTGTTGCTCTAAGCTTGTGTTGTAGGCAAGTATTAATTGCTTCATACATTTCTTGAGATCATGATATAAGAAAGAGGCAGTGATATCTTGTGACTTATTTTGATGGATGATAAGTGTTAACTGTAGTTAAATGTCAAGATTGTATCAGAGCTGAAGGTTATGAATGATATTTGAATTGATTTTACCAAAAACATGGGGTCATTGTCATGGCCGGTCACAGTCATTGTTGCTGGCCCCCACAGAGGGAGTCTCCCTAATTTAGGTGGCTGGCTAATTTACTCATTCTTTACTGCTGTAGGTTTGAATATTGCTAGAATCTTTTCTTTTGGAGTTTCTTATAATATGTCTGTATGACTGTGCATGAAATAATCACATAGGGATACCTCAAATATCAAAGGTTACTAGTATCATCCTACAAGAAACCTTGAATGTTTCTTCACCATGTGTAGGTTTTACTTAAAGACCCAACCAGAATATAATGATTTAAAAGTCATACAGTGTGGTTCTGTAACAGTGATCATAGGTTGTAGTTTAAGTCATACTTTAGTCAAGATCAATTTCCATAGGTGTATGATTGAAAAACTAAGCTAAAACTATCTGTAAGTTACAAATTTAGCTTTAAATTCTGTTGATATTCAAACAAGTTTTACCACAGTCTAATTTACATCTCTTTATGTAGCAGATATTCAATTTTGTTTAATTCAAAATAAAGATAATTATGTTCCATTATTTTGGTGTCAAACTAAATTTAATTTAGAACCCATATATAGATTCTGTAATTTAATTCTTCCAAGCAGTGGAATTGTTTGTTTAACTATACTTATCAAATTCTACCCAAGGGAATATGATTCTTGGGATTATCATGTTTTCTGATGGTTTGTTTGGAAATATTGATCTTTGTATTTGAATTTCTTTTTGTAGATATTTATGAACAACTGAAGTTTAACCTATATCAAGATGATGCTGTGACAGGTAATTATTAAACCCTTCCTCCATCAAACTGCTGATGTGCCCCACATCCATTTCATATATTCTTATTAGCCCTTTCCAAGTTACCTTTTAAATTTACCTCTTCCTCATTACACATACCCTCTACACTGTATCTTCCCTCATTACTTTTTTTATGCACCTCCACTCTCTGTTTGTTGATTTTTATAAAAATATTAAATAAATTAGAATCACAGATGTTTGTTGATTTTTATAAAACTATTAAATAAATTAGAATCACAGATGTAACTTTTTTTTTTGAATTGGCATCAAATGAAGTCAGTTTAAATAAATTTAAAACAGTAAACTGATTCCTCCACACTGTATATCTTTATTATTTTTTTTCAAAAGAAAACCTAAAATGTGTATGATAAAATAATACATTTTACTATTATGATTATGTTTTAAAAAGAAAACATTCAATGTGTATGAAAACATATATAATATTAAGATTATACAAAACTTAGCTAACAATGATTGTTATGTTACAGGAGAAGCAGCTGGTCTTGCTATGGGTTTAGTGATGGTTGGTACAAAATCTGCACAAGCCATTGAAGACATGGTTGCTGTAAGTATCATTATCTTACTTCATGTGACACTGATGAAATAATAATCAGTATAGGACTAGGCCAACCTGCGTGTCCATTTCCAATCTGATTTACTAGGCTCTATACTAACATTGAGTAAATTCAGGATCATTAGTCTTTTACACAAATACTAGGTGGTTGGTGATACAAATAAAAGTTTGACATGTTGTTATAATGTTAATAACTTGTCCACTTCTGTTTTGGTCAGACTGTTATGAAATGGCATAATACACATATAAAATACCAACATTAGATAGTAACATCTTCATAATGGTTATCATAAACATGATTAAATTTTGTTTGTTGGTCTGTAATTGATATGAAAAAACTATAGAAGCAGTTTTACTGTGTAGGATTAAAGAATGATTTGTGATTCATATCCACATTTTTTGGTTCCTGCTTGTACCAGTATGGAACTATACCTGTCATTGTTATTTGTATCCATTGTAATAATACAACAAACACAATAGTCTACCATATTTACATTTAATTTGTGATGCAACCCACTGATTAAGTAAAAACGTTTTAGACATCTACTATACATCTGTGTGCAAGTAATTTTATCTGGAAGTGGAGAAAAAAGAAAAACAACTTCCTCAAAATTCAAAAAAGTTTGTTTTGTACTTTTGCAAATACGGACACGTTTTGGATTGATTTATTTTTCATTGCTATGGAAGTAGAATAGCTTAATTTCATTTTGTGTCAAAATATTCATAGGTTTCTCTGGGAGCAAATGATCTTCTAAAAGTTCAGACACAATTCTAGATGATTGAATACAAAAATGAGACTTTAGATTGATCATTGTATGATAGTTACACTGTTTTCCTTTGCTGATTTTATGTCATATATTTATCCTGCTTTGAATGTGTTGGTTTTACTCGAGTTTGATATCAAAGTACTGAAGTATACATGATTGTATTAAGTTGTTTGACTGCATAGATGTACAGATAAAGCCCATATTTATCAGCATTTTCTGTTTAAAATTTAGACTTTTCTGATTAATTGAAATTTTGTTGACATGCTGGTAGCTGCATAATAAACACAGTTTTTTGTATAATCTGTTAAGGTAGTACACCCCTAATGGGCACTATAAGGAATTGTAAATTTGACAACATAGGACAGTAATATGCCTTAAATGTCACCTGTATGCAAAATTTAAACAAAATTTACCGTGTGGTTTATGAGTTATGGACATTTTATGAACTAAAACTTTGCCATTAGAAGAGATTTTTTCAGAAATGAGGAAACTCTAAATAATCTATAATATCATCATTATGAAAAATGTTTTCCTTTTGCTCATTGTTAAGAAATAAATAATGACATTTAGGTAACAAATTAAACAAGCAAAATGATTGTTTTTAAACAAAATGTTTTTAATATGTATAAAAATGTAACCCTACCCCACCCACTTTTAACACTAATTTGACCATTTCCCTATGTAAAAAGCCTTATTTAAAATATCCCTAAAATTTTCCAAAATGAGGGGCTATTTTCAAAGTTTGCCTAAATTTTCTTTAATGTATATTGGTTGGTCTTGCAAAATATAAAATACTTTTACCGTTTAGTTTTTATTTTATTAAACTTTGAAAATATCTGGTATCATATTTGCTATTAAATTTGGCATTATTTAGTAAATAAATACCTACAATAATTATATAATTAAAATAAAACACTTTTTTCTTCCATGGGGGGTCTGAGAGATTAATAAAAAATGTTAAAAAGAAAAAAAAGAAAGAAAAAAAAATTGCCCCTTCTGGGGTTTGAACCCACGCCCCCTCAGTTTCAATACACTTTACAGTGATTTTAGTCTATTTGAATACTCTTCAAAGTGGAGACAGTGCATAAGGGGTGTACTACCTTAATATGTTATACCGGGAGAGCAGACTATTAAACGCTTTAGTGCAGAACTTTAAACTTCTGTCTTTAAATATTAATTAATACGGATGCTGACATAACTACTGGTGGAGAAGTCTAAATTTCCTGCCAGTAGAAACAAGTGCAAGTATTTATCATTGTAAAATGTTTTTATCATAATGTGAATGTTCTCTAACTTAAGATTTAGTCTTCAGTATAGACTATAGACCCAAGTCAGCCTAAACATCTCTGTGGACTTACCAAACTCTAGACCATTAGTTGAACAGATGAGAAACTTCCAAAATGTCATAACAATGTACCTAAAATTGAAAGTTATTTCAAAATGCATTTTTTTTCGTTCATGAAAATCAGCAGGTCGCAGACTGAAAGAACAAGAAGAAATTTGTAGTTTAAAAGCCCGACTTTATTCTAAACACCCATATTTTCCATCATGCCAGGAAAATGAGCACTTTCAAAAATAAAACCATTTTGTTTTCATAAACTAGTCAGAGAATCGTGTTTTAATACACTTCTACAACGTCAGAATTTAATTATCTTATGCCTAGAAGTCTAAATTTTGTCTAAATAATAATCTTGATGAAATGAAATATTATCTTTGACGTGGTTTGATATATAGATGTACGTCAGATTTCATCAAAGGTCTCTGTATAATGTATGACATGCCTGTCTCTGAGTAGATTTCGGTATTTTCTTGAAATGTCAAAACAATCATTAATTTCAAAATATGACAGACAATTTCCCTACACAGACAATGAAGAACAGAAATTATTTTCTTTTTCCTATAATTTTAAAGTGTCACATGTTATTCAGGGAGACTCAAATCTGATGTTGTCAAGCTGAAAATTATCTCTGCTATTTGTGATAATTTTTGTGGCCATTATAATTTTTGTGGCCATTTTTTTTTTTGCTGTATTTCAAATATTGTAAGGGATCACTTTGAGTGTTTGAGTTGCTGTGAAAATCATTCTTTAAAGGAAAGTGGTGAGCTGCTAGGGTCATGACAATGATTCTTTTATATCATACCAGTTCTTAAAGTCCAGGGGGCAGACTTAGAGTTTGATAAAATGAACCAGTGTTATTTTTCTCACTTAAAAGAGACCTTAGCCTCTTGATATTGGGAAAACTATCTCTGAAATTGCTAACTTTGGATGAAAAAAAAAAAAGCTGGTATAAGTTTTGGGAAAATTTTGACTAGAAAGAGGCCTCTGTTATATAAGGTGAAAAATTATTGTGAGCTTTCATAGCTAAGCTAAAATGAATAAGTTTTAACTTAACTGCTAGATTAAAATGTTTTAAATAACAATCAACAAATTAACATTACTGTATAAGTGGTTAATTTTGAGATGTGGAAATATTTGTGATTTTTGCGAATTGAAATTATTCGCAGTTATTGAATCGCTCAAAAAATTATTTCTTTTAAGGCAAACTTACTTCTATTATTTGAAAACACGTTTTCATATAGCATCTTACATGAATAAGTTTGACTGTTTAGGTAGTGAGATTAATTTTTTCTTGTTGCTTGTTTGTTTAAGTTTGGTCTTAACAAATCACAAATGTTTTAATGAAACAATATATATGTTAATAACACAATAGGTTATTCATATAACAAAGTAATGTTTTAAAATATGACAAAGAAATGTGTGATTAGGTCCTTTATCAAACTAACATTGTATATTTCAAAAAACTATATATAAATAATAAAGGTACTAAACAACTGAATAGGACGATTACAGTAACGGCATATTCTTAATATGTACCTGCTTAACCTTTTCCCTTATATAAGCGTGTTTCGACGGCTTTTTGACCCCCCCCCCCCCCTTTTTGAGGCCTCAAACAGTGAAAAAATGTCCTAGTTAGACCCCAAACACTGATTTTCGTTTGAGAAATGTTGTAAAAAAAAGTGACCATTTTTTTCGGCGCCGTCCCCTATCCAAATAATACATCAGGGGGTTGCCAGAAGGGGGATGTGCCCCCTTCTGTTTGGGGGGTTTGAAGGGGGGCGGAGTCCCCCTCATCGCCAAGAAAAAATTTTGGACTTGTGAGAGGCTTAAAATGACCCCAGGTTGATCATAAGGTAACGTGTAACCAACGCTGAAAAGCCTTTGACTCTATCTCAATCCCTTGAGAAGTTGCAGCACTTTGAAGTAAATTTTGATGGAAAAAATCGAGGCAAAAAAGTGATTTTTGGCAATTTTGAGATGTCCCCTCGTTGCCATGGTAACAGGAAATTTCAGACTGAGCATGTCGTTACAAAGGCAATGGTCCAGTCAACATTTGTGCCAAGTTTGATTAGTATTGAAGTATTTTTCATAGTTTCATAGCAGTTTGAACTTGTTAGAGGAGGCTTTTCAGTGAAAATGGCCATTTTTCACAATATGCTCATGGGGGAAAGGGTTAATTAATGATATCACAAAAACAGTATTAAATTCAAGAATTCATATTTTCGCAAATTTTTCCACATGCAAAAAGTCCACCTTTTGACATTCACAAAATCTTTGTGACTCATAATTTAACCTTTTACCCCATGAGCATATTGCGAAAAATGGCCGTTTTCATTGAAAAGCCTCCTGTAACAAGTTCAAACTGCTATGAAACTATGAAAAATGCTTCAATACTAATGAAACTTGGCACAAATGTTGACTACACCATAGCCTCTGTAACAGCATGCTCAATGGTAAATTTCCTGTTACCATGGCAACGGGGGGATGTCTCAAAATTGCCAAAAATCACTATTTTTCATTGTTTTTTTCCATCAAAACTGATTTCAAAGTGCGACAACTTCTTAATGAATTGAGATAGAGTAAAAGGCTTTTCAGCGTCGGTTACGAGTTACCCTAAGATCGACCTGAGGCCATTTTTAGCCTGTCACATGCCAAAATTTTCTTGGCGATGAGGGGGACTCCGCCCCCCTTCAAACCACCCAAACAGAAGGGGGCACATCCCCCTTCTGGCAACCGATGATGATATATTTGGATGGAGGACGGCGCCGAAAAATTGGTTTTTTTTTTAAACAACATTACTTAAACAGAAAACAGTGTTTGGGGCCTTAATAGGGCATTTTTTCACTGTTTAAGGCCTCAAAAAAAGGGGGGGGGGCAAAAAGCCTTCGAAACACGCTTATATAAGGGAAAAGGTTATAGGGATATTCAGGCAAAATAATGACAAAAGTATTAAAATGATCTTATGTACTCATATCATGCTAAAATGACATTTCTAAAAGTTTCAGAATGAATTTCTGTTTAAATTCTATATATTTTGTGTTTAAAGAGTAAATATATCTATATATGTTGAACAAAATTTAGACGCCAATAGAATCACCAAATAGTTTTAATACAAGTCAGGTGACTTGAGCAAACCCTCGAAGTTACAATAACAGATATTGTGGATATTGTATGATTGAAAGAAGTCAAAGTCATTTATTTGACATGTTCTTTAACATTTCCAGAGTTCACTTTGACAGCTATTGTGAAATGTTAGAGCTCTAACCTGACCCACGCGGGTCAAGTTAGGAAACAACCATTTTATTTTTTATATGAAGAAAAGTTTTGTTACTGTATTCATTTTGAGAGCATTTAAAGAATAATGAATGAAAAATTCAAAACTAAGAAATGAAAATTTTGCCTGTGTCTCCCTTTAAATATTCACTTATATAGTAGTTTAAATACATGTATCTTAATTTGAGCTTCAAATAGTGTATAGCAATGTTAAATTAAAAATAGTAAGGTTAGTTTGCTTTTAACTTGTTGCATTTTTGACTTACTGCTGTTGGTTAACAATATTTGGAACTTTTTTTCACTAGATAAATAAAAAAAAAAAATGAAAAATTTATAGGTCAGTCATATTTCAAATTTCTTTAAGAAGAATGAAATATAAAAATTAGTTGAAATATGTATTACTCTGAGAGGTTTCTTTTAGATAACCAAATAATTACAGGAAAAGCTTTTTGCCAATGGAAATCTTCTAATGTCTACACTTATTTAAGTGCTTGTTTGCTGAATTTCTTGTATTGACTTATCCAACTTCCATTTCTAGTTCTTTATCAATTTTAGAGCCAGTTTTTTTGTACATGATAAGTGCAATTAGGTTAGTAAAATATTTATAAAATTGTGATGTTATAATTTCAGTATGCCCAGGAGACCCAGCATGAGAAGATTTTACGAGGTCTAGCTATAGGTATATCTCTGACTATGTATGGAAGAATGGAGGAGGCTGATGCTCTTGTTGAAAGTTTATGTCGAGACAAAGACCCAATATTACGCTGGTCTGGAATGTACACCATTGGAATGGCATACTGTGGGTCGGGAAACAATCAGGCTATCAGAAAACTTCTTCATGTTGCAGTGAGTATTTTATATGATATATATATTCAGTTTATATGCTCCCTAAGGTTTTCAGTGGTGAATTTAGCTGCTGATATTTCCTTTGTTTGTGTTCCTGTCAGACCGTAATTGACACATACTTATGTTTCATTTAGTGACTGATACCTTTGTTGGGTTGTTTTATTTAGTGACTGATACCTTTGTTGGGTTGTTTCATTTAGTGACTGATACCTTTGTTGGGTTGTTTCATTTAGTGACTGATACCTTTGTTGGGTTGTTTCATTTAGTGACTGATACCTTTGTTGGGTTGTTTCATTTAGTGACTGATACCTTTGTTGGGTTGTTTCATTTAGTGACTGATACCTTTGTTGGGTTGTTTCATTAAGTGACTGAAACCTTTTGTTGGGTTGTTTCATTTAGTGACTGAAACCTTTTGTTGGGTTGTTTTCTTTAAGTGACTGATACCTTTGTTGGGTTGGTACCTTCTATAAGCCTCTTCTTGGTAACGGTTTCCAACCTATTATGTCAAGGTTACAAGATAATCTTTCTTTTTCTCATAGTTAGAGCATGTTGTTAGCTTATTCAAAGTAAAACAGGGGCCCATCCATGTATGATGTTGCTTTTATATTCTTGTCATGGTAAAGATATAAATGGCTTACAACAGCTAAACTTGATATGTGGAGTGACAAGCTTGTATGGTTAACTTACAAATGTTACTGTTGCTTGCATCTGGGGTCTTGCTTGCATCACATTATTTAGTGTAACTTAAGCCTATGAGGATGTTAAATCTAAGAAAAATCATCTACAACAAGAACTTTCATTGTATGTATGAATACATCTGCGGATGTTTCTAAATTCAACATTTCACCATTTTCATGTTTTAATGTTGAATTGTGCGTAAGTGGGTGCTAGGGGGCACGGGCGCTAACTAGCACTTTCCAGTATCACTCAAACTGAGCCTGCAACATTTTCAATTTTGTTGTTTTGGCCAATCTCTAGGAGTTCCATTTTTGTCATTTTATTCTATATCTAAACCAACTGTCTGTGTGAAATGCTGGTATGCTATCTAGGATAAACATATTTATCAATTTGATATTATTTCATAAGGGAAGAGGGAATTATTGATAATAATTAATTCATTTTTCTGTCCAATTTTCCATATAATTTGATCAAGCTTAAATGTACCAGCATAAACTCGGCTATTTTATCTCTTTATTTCATGTTATATTATAGCAAGATCTAGGAGTATGTCCCTTCAACATTGATTTGGTAAAACGTGATATTTTAACATCATTTAGAAATCTGAATTAAGGCCATTAATTAGCATGTTTTCAATTATATCAGATAACAAATAGTGACACATTTAATGATACATAACATATTATTTAAAATTTAATTCATGTATGTTAATAGTGAAACATGAACAGAAACATTCATAGCATCGGCATACATGCAAATCAAGTTGGTCAGTTTTCATCATTAATAATATTAAGCGCATGTTTACAATAAGCACTCATGACAAATACCTTGGAGAATGTGAATTAATTATCGGAGGAAAACGGAAGTAGCAAATATTGTGAACTGGAAGTACATGTACATATTCAATTTAGTTATCTAACTGTTAAAACCAATTTAGGCCTTATACCGATTAAAGTCACTTATATGACGTGTTAATAAAACATGATGAACATGTGAACTTGAGAGTGTCAACATCTCATTAGTATATACTTATAAATGAAATATTGATGAAATAAAATATGTATTTTCACTGCAGTGAAACATATTTTCAGTGTTTTCACTGGTGTCTTGCCAGACTATTTTCTCCTAAAATTCAGTCAATATACAAAATTTAAGGGAAAGTCTTTCAAACTTTGATGTCAAAAAAGAGAAAAATGTATATAATAAACAGAAAATTCAAGTTTTTTCTATAAATACAGGATTTATTTTTATGCCACCGCAGCATCTGCGATGCGGTGGCATATAGCGATTCACCTGTGTGTGTGTGTGTTTGTTTGTGTGTGTGTGTGTTATATAGATTATATAGTGAACTTAAAAAATCTTCTTGTGAAAAACCACTTGTCCAATTTTAACCAAACTTGGCATGATTGATCCTTGGGTGAAGGGCTTCCAAAGTTGTTCAAAGAATTTCAATCCATGCAGAAATCTGGTTGCCATGGCAACCAAAAGGAATTATAAGAATAAATTTAAAAAATCTTCTTGTAAAGACCCAGAAGGCCTAGAGCTTAGATATTTTGCATAAGGCATTGTCTGGTAGACCTCTACCAAGATTGTTCAAATTATAGCCCTTGGGTCAAAATCGGCCCCACCCTGGGGGTCATTGATTTTCACTATATGTACATATAGTAAAAACTTAAAATACCTTCTTGTAAAGACCCAAAAGGCCCAGAGCTTAGATATTTTGCATAAGGCATTGTGTAGTGAACCTCTAGCAAGATTGTTCAAATTAAAGCTTTGGGGTCAAAATCGGCCCGCCCCTGGGGTCATTGGTTTTCTTTATATGTATATTGTAAAAACTTATAGTAAAAACTTTAAAAACATTTCTTCTAGCAATTGACAATGCTAGAGGTTAGATATTTTGCATGAAACATTGTGTAGTGAACCTCTAGCAAGATTGTTCAAATTATAGCCCTGGGGTCAAAATTGGCCCCGCCCCTGGGGTCATTGATTTTCACTATGTTCATATAGTATTTTTTTACTCTTCCTGTCAGAAGGTACGAGGCTTAGAGCTGTAATATTTGGTATATAATATCATCTATGGGTCCTTTACCAAAGTTGTTTAAATTATTCCCCTAGTGAAAAAATTGCCCTGCCCTAGAGGCGATAGTTTTCCTTATATGTATAAAGTAAAAACTTGAAAAACCTTCTTCTCTGAATTGACAAAGGCTAGAGGTTAAATTTATGGCATGAGACTTTGGGAAGTGAACCTCTACTAAGATTGTACAAATTATAGCCCTGGGGTCAAAATTGGGTCCGCCCCGGGTTCATTGATTTTCATAATGTACATATAGTAAAAATAAAATAAAATAAAAGCTATTTTTGTCTGAAGGTACAAGGCATAGAGCTTTGATGTTTGCTATATAATATCATCTGTAGGTCCTCTACCAAAGTTGTTCAAATTTTTCCCCTGGTGTCAAAATCGGCCCTGCCTGGGGGCAGTGATTTTCATTAAGAACACATAATAAAAACAGAAATAAAAACAAATGTTTTCTGAATGGGAGAAAGCTACAGCTTAGATATTTGACTTGAAATGTTGTTTAGTGGACCTGTATCAAGATTGTTTTGAATTAAACCCTTGGGTCAAAATTTTTGCCTTGCCCACAGGAACAGTGACCTACTTTCTTGTCCTTTGATGTACAGCAATGAAATTTGACCATGTGCACAGTTTTAGTTGTAAAATTGAACTTTTATATCAAGTGACCTAGATTTTGATTATGTGACCTACTTTCTTGTCCTTTGATGTACAGCTATGAAATTTGAACCATGTGCACAGATTAAGATGTAAAGTGAACTTTGATATCAGCTGACCTAGATTTTGACAAAGTGTCTTACTGTGTTGTCCTTTGATGTAGTCATGAAATTTAGGCTGTCGTCTGCTTATCTTTCTGCAAGGGAATGCTAGCAGTTTATAGTAATACGTTGGTTTTGCATTGGTACCGGCTCATCCAGACAATAATATACGAGGTTAATAAAAGACCCGTTCTTCAACAGTATTTGTTCCTACACTTCTATTTAGTGTTGTATTAATGCGGTGGCATAGCATTTTCTCAAATGCAATCTTGTTATCTTGTGCTATGAAAGTTATCATATTTCACTCATGTCTACCGCCACCCATGAAATATTTATTTTCATACCACTTCATGAAAATAAATCCTGTATTTATAGGAAAAACTTGAATATCCTCTATTTATTACATTTTACCCAATTATTTTAATAATCTGTCTTTCATTAATATTATAACAAGGTCAGGAATATAAGCAACCAATGTTTGGCTTATACTTGCAGTAAGTTTACTCGATGTCTCAATATTAACGCCAGACATTAATTTAATGGAACTATTTGTCTGATAGGACTTGTAAGTCTCATTAAAAGTGTTGGCTTCTCCTGACCTTACATGTACTTTCCCTGATGTCTAAAATGTTTGTTGATTAGTCGGCAGATATTTGTAACTATTTCAATACAGATATCAAAGTTTAAGTAAAGAAAGAAGCCTTCCCTTATGATGTTTCTAGTGTAAGTTTGTTTAATTTTTATTGGTATTCTGAATTTTCATTAGCTGGAATAATATGGAAATCTATGAATGTTTACTAATTTAAGTCCCCCATGATGGTTAAAGTGACATTATGCTCATATTTTCATAGTAAAGTTGAGCTGAATTGACTTTTTATTTCAAAAACTTGACTGTTAAAATGGTATTTGATCAACAGTTTATTTTGGAAAATGTTTAGGATAAAATTTAAAATCTGCCTGAAATATGGAAAGACTGCCCCACTCTTTTTATAAACTAAACGTTTCAGGTAAGTTCTAATTGATAATTATAGAAATTCCGTTTCGATCCGGGGCTTATTCATTGTTTATATGAAGTAAATTACTGAATTAAAAGGAATCATGGCTATCTAAAAACTTTTTCTGACTTTCACCTGTTCACTCACTGTATACCCTCGAATGAGCATAATGTCACTTTAAGTGAAGCTTATAAATAACTTCAAGCATATTTGGTTTATCCAGTAGGATGGGGAGATTATTAATTTTACTGGACAAATGGTAGAGGTAGGACATGTTTACATGACAGATCAGTTCTGTTGATAATGCAAAATCATTAAATGTCTGAATATTGCATTTCTCCAGTGCTGTTTCTGATGATAAATGTGAAGAAGTTGGTAGTAACTTGTGGAGAAACAAGTTTCTAACATTGAGAAACACTGATTACAGCAAAGTGTGTTTTAATGTTTTAAGTATAATTGAAGCTTTTATTTTCTTCTAAATGCAATTCTGTGTTGTTTTAAACTAAGTATTTTAGTAATTTTATATCTTGGAAAAGTGCATCATTTCTCTGCATCATAACACTGTTAAGCCTTCTACAAAACAGTGTCCTGAGAGCTGTTTTTAATGGATTAGTGATGTTTGTTTCTAAAAAATATAAGATTGGGGAAAGAATAATCCACTTCACTAATCTAAATATAGAGAGAGGAGACTGGTAGATTAGATGTATTGAGGGGTTTTCTTATTGTTTAAGCCGCCTCCGTGGTCGAGGGGTTAGAGTCGATGACTTCTAATCCAGTTACCTCTCTGGCGTGGGTTCGATCCCCGGGAGATGCTTTGGTAGTTTAGCGCGGAGGAAGGTAGTCTAGTACTGGTGTAACTCTCCAGGAACGATGGTTGGGAAACTACCCGCCTATATGACTGAAATACTGTTGGAAAAAGGCGTAAAATGAAACAAACAAACAAAACTTATTGTTTATGTATTTCATCATTGGCATATTTCATTTTCACCTTAACACTTTTGATTTGACAATTACATGAAACGATTTATCTAACAATAACATATTTAACCTTTAGAAAAGTGAAAAGATGCTTTAAGTGGTACTTAATTCAAGAAAATCTTACACATCTCTTCCTGTCATCTCACTGTGGTCTTTAAAGCAAAAACAAATCAGGAAAAATGTTTTATTGTGAAAAAATAAATGCCTGGTTATAAACACACTTTGATTTATGACCTCAGTTTAATGTCCTCTTGGTGATATAAGATATGATCATATAGATTGTGACAGGAAATGAATTGGCAATTAATAATAAGAAAAATCTCAGAAAATATCATTGTGACCAGGAAATGGAATAATGCAACATTAGAATCAATTTCTATCTGCTTATTTCTTTTCTTGTTCATTGTGAAATGAAGAAATATTTGTATGAGTTTATATGTACTTTTTCATACATTCACCTTATTATGGCTTTACTAACACAAGTTCGTAAATTACCATTTTCCCAGATTTTACTTTTACTGTTTTACTTTAATAACCATCTCACTTCCTAATATACCGCCTCCGTGGTCGAGGGGTTAGAGTCGATGACTTCTAATCCAGTTACCTCTCTGGCGTGGGTTCGATCCCCGGGAGATGCTTTGGTAGTTTAGCGCGGAGGAAGGTTGTTTAGTACTGGTGTAACTCTCCAGGAACGATGGTTAGGAAACTACCCGCCTATATGACTGAAATACTGTTGGAAAAAGGCGTAAAATGAAACAAACAAACAAACAAACAAACTTCCTAATATACCAATAGTGCACTTTATTGCAGATCTGCATTTTCAAAAAACCTATATCCTTAAATAGCTAACAAACTATTTGTCATGTTACTGATATAAAACTGAGACCCTGACTTACAAACTGATCGTCTTATAGTTGAGTAAAAATTTTACAAGGTGTAGTATCAAGGTAATAATGCATCTACTATAGGCATGTAAAAAATCTCTAAATCTGATGACTTACCTAAATTTTATTAAGATCAAAAAGGCATTGAATCCTACCCAGGACTTTGTACTCTTTTATATAAGACAGTTCTTTCATATAGGAAGCAGAATTTCATATAGGAAAGTTACTTAGTTATACTGCAGAAGGGTGTTGGATCCTCTCGGATGCCTGATCATTTTAAGGTTCTGTAAAATCTTCATTTGACCACTACAATGTTGTTGTGTTGTTAACAGATCCGTTATCCCCTCCCCCCCCCCCCCCAAAAAAAAAAAAAAAATACACAAAGAAATATCAAATTTTGAGAGAGTCACATTTTGCAGCTTTACACAAGCAGGATTGTCTTTGTATGTTTTTACCATATTACTTGTATATTAATTTCAATATTTCAATATTCACATATTCAGTCTTTATTCATGGATTGGTGACCTCCCTCAAACCAGAGTTTAACTTTACAGAAGATTTAATAAAGATATTAGTCACACATATGCAATTTAATTTAGTTCAAACATCTCTTGCCTGGGAAATATTATTCCCAGAACAGTCTTAACACCAGGAGAAATGTCATGAAATAAGCAAAGAACTCTCATATTGCTTTGTTTATTTTATTACAAAATTTCAGTTATATCTTACACAACTAAACATTAAGACATACTGTTGATAACAACAGTTACTGTCTTGTTTTATTGAGTGTTAAAGTTATTGTTTTGTTCATAACTCTTGTAACAAAGAATCTTCTCCATGGATGAACAATTTCATCATTTCTGGTAATAAAGATATCCAGTCATTTATCAAGAATTGCTTTCATATTTATCACAATTCATTCAGATAAATTACTAGCCATGCTGATTCAAATATGAAATAAATTGATCTGTACTTTTTGTTGTTCCAAAATCGTGTCAATATCTCTTTTTCTAAAAAGCTCAGTCTATTCATTCACAAATTTAGTAGCCATGCCATCTTCACCCACTAACTAGCCATGCCATCTTCACATACCAGTGAAACTGTTTGGTAGCCATGTTGTCTTCACCGACCAGTAAAACCATTAAGTAGCCATGCCATCTTCACCCACAAGTAAAACCATTAAGTAGCCATGCCATCTTCACCCACCAGTAAAACCATTAAATAGCCATGTTGTCTTCACCCACCAGTAAAACCATTAAGTAGCCATGTTTGTCTTCACCCACCGGTAAAACCATTAAGTAGCCATGTTTGTCTTCACCCACCTGTAAAACCATTAAGTAGCCATGTTGTCTTCTCCCACCAGTAAAACCATTAAGTAGCCATGCCATCTTCACCCACCAGTAAAACCATTAAATAGCCATGTTGTCTTCACCCACCAGTAAAACCATTAAATAGCCATGTTTGTCTTCACCCACCTGTAAAACCATTAAGTAGCCATGCCATCTTCACCCACCAGTAAAACCATTAAGTAGCCATGCCATTTTCACCCACCAGTAAAACCATTAAATAGCCATGTTGTCTTCACCCACCAGTAAAACCATTAAATAGCCATGTTGTCTTCACCCACCAGTAAAACCATTAAGTAGCCATGCCATCTTCACCCACCAGTAAAACCATTAAATAGCCATGTTTGTCATCACCCACCAGTAAAACCATTAAATAGCCATGTTGTCTTCTCCCACCAGTAAAACCATTAAATAGCCATGTTGTCTTCACCGCCAGTAAAACCATTAAGAAGCCATGTTGTCTTCACCCACCAGTAAAACCATTAAATAGCCATGTTTGTCATCACCCACCAGTAAAACCATTAAGTAAGCCATGTTGTCTTCGCCCACCAGTAAAACCATTAAATAGCCATGTTGTCTTCACCCACCAGTAAAACCATTAAATAGCCATGTTTGTCTTCACCCACCAGTAAAACCATTAAATAGCCATGTTTGTCTTCACCCACCAGTAAAACCATTAAGTAGCCATGCCATCTTCACCCACCAGTAAAACCATTAAGTAGCCATGTTGTCTTCACCCACCAGTAAAACCATTAAATAGCCATGTTTGTTCTTCACCCACCAGAAAAACCCATTTAGTAGCCATGTTTGTCTTCACCCACCGGTGAAACCATTAAGTAGCCATGTTGTCTTCTCCCACCAGTAAAACCATTAAGTAGCCATGTTGTCTTCACCCACCAGTAAAACCATTAAATAGCCACGTTGTCTTCACCACCAGTAAAACCATTAAATAGCCATGCCATCTTCACCCACCAGTTAAACCATTAAATAGCCATGTTGTCTTCACCCACCAGTAAAACCATTAAGTAGCCATGTTTGTCTTCACCCACCAGTAAAACCATTAAGTAGCCATGCCATCTTCACCCACCAGTAAAACCATTAAGTAGCCATGCCATTTTCACCCACCAGTAAAACCATTAAGTAGCCATGTTGTCTTCACCCACCAGTAAAACCATTAAGTAGCCATGTTTGTCTTCACCCACCTGTAAAACCATTAAGTAGCCATGCTGTCCTTCACCCACCAGTAAAAACCATTAAGTAGCCATGTTGTCTTCACCCACCAGTAAAACCATTAAGTAGCCATGCCATCTTCACCCACCAGTAAAACCATTAAGTAGCCATGCCATCTTCACCCACCAGTGAAACCATTAAGTAGCCATGTCATCTTCAATCACCAGTAAAGCCATTAAGTAGCCATGCTTTCTTCACTCACCAGTAAAACCATTAAATAGCCATGCCATCTTCACCCACCAGTGAAACCATTAAGTAGCCATGCCATCTTCAATCACCAGTAAAGCCATTAAGTAGTGATGCCATTATCACCCACCAGTAAAACCATTAAGTAGCCATGCCATCTTCAACCACCAGTAAAACCATTAAGTAGCCATGCCATCTTCACCCACCAGTAAAACCATTAAGTAGCCATGCCATCTTCACCCACCAGTAAAACCATTAAGTAGCCATGTTGTCTTCACCCACCAGTAAAACCATTAAGTAGCCATGTTTGTTTTCACCCACCAGTAAAACCATTTTATAGCCACTTTGTCTTCATCCACCAGTAAAACCATTAAATAGCCATGTTGTCTTCTCCCACCAGTAAAACCATTAAGTAGCCATGTTGTTTTCACCCACCGATGAAACCATTGATAAAGCCATGTTGTCTTCACCCACCAGTAAAACCATTTAGCAGCCATGCCATTTTCACCCACCAGTAAAACCATTATGTAGCAATGCCATTTTCATCCGCCGGTAAAACCACAAAGTAGCGATGCCATCTTCACCTACCAGTTAAACCATTAAGCAGCCATGCCAATCTTCACCCACCAGTATAACTAGTAAGTAGCCATACCATTTTCATCCACCAAAAACCATTAAATAGCCATACCATTTTCATCCACCGGTAAAACCATTAAATAGCCATGCCATCTTCAACAACCATTAAAACCATTAAATAGCCATGCCATCTTCAACCACCAATTAAACCATTAAATAGCCATGCCATCTTCAACAACTATTAAAACCATTAAATAGCCATGCCATCTTCAACCACCAATTAAACCATTAAATAGCCATGCCATCTTCCCTAACCAATAAAGCCATTAAGCAGCCATGCCATCAGCCATGCCATCTTCACCCACCAGTAAAACCATTAAGTAGCCTCCACTGGTAAAACCATTAAACAGCCATGCCAACTTTACCCACCAGTCAAACCATTAAGCAGCCATGCCATCTTCGCACTTCAGTAAAACCATTAAGTAGCTATGCCACTTTCTTATTGTTGGTGTGTCATCAAAAATGTACAACTAAAATACTTTTAGTATAGGTGAATATCTAAAAATATTAGATAAACACTGATATCAAATAACAGATATTTTCTTTCAGATATTTGTAAAAAAGAAAAAAATCTTAAACTTAACACCAGAATTTGTCTATGGTCCTCTTAATATGGGATCAAACAGTAGGTTATTTTCTACCAGCTTAAAGTAAGGAATATTTTGTGTAAATAGTAACATAATCTATACTGTTGAACATTTCACTTGTTTTAGTTTACCATCTAGTAAAACAACACTAAACATCTCAGGAGAAATCTGTTAAACTTTTTTAATGCTTCCATTGAGAGAATAAAGCTGTAGGTTTTGATTGATTACTTGTGGAATCATGAGTTTCTTCTTCAATTGATTCCATCAGTCTGACCTGAGGCTGTATGCTCCATAACTTTCACATTAATTTTAATTTGCTCCACAAGTTGACATGGAAAATAAATAAAAACAAGGAAAGAGTTCCTCATCATCACCGACAATGACAAATGACAAACATTACTTACAATGATAGAAACAAAGAGCAGTAGACGGTGTATTATTTGAGAGATTGGATTATACGCCCCAACACTGAAATATGAGACAATTCCTTCACTTTACTTGATTTCATTCCAGTCTGTAATGTTAGGATAATGATGACTGCCTCAAATACAGCACTTTTACAGCTTAATCTTTTACTTGCCCTTCACTCTTGAAATGTTACATTAATGTTTGATTTAAAGAAGCTACCCTGCTGTTCCTTGAAAGGTCTGTGATTCTAACCAGTTACCCCTTTGTATCATATATGATAAATTATGTATCTGTTGCCTGCCTACACTATTTCTTCTTAGTCTTTGCTTTGTTTATTTGTTTTCCATTTTCTCTTTTATATTGTAAGACTTCTATAGATGTCAAAATTTTGTCAGTTTTGTTTTCTATTATTTTTTTTTGCCTACAAAATTGTCCCATTCTAAATTTGTTATTCTGCCTACATTTCATGACTTGTCAATGAATACTGTAATTTAGTTGTTGATGTATGAGATGGATATAGGAGTGTTTGATATGTAAATACCATGTTTGTGGCTAGAAATCTATATATTGCCAGCATATTGCTCTAAATTCTGTCTTTATTTGCTGTTATAAAATTGTCTTGAAAACTTTAAATGATAGAAGTAAACATTGGGGGTTTATGCTAACTAATGTTACTTGTGTATTAACCAGCTGCTGTGATATCAAATTTTTATTGATTGGCCCTTGATCTACAAATTATTTTTAATATCCTAAACTATATTTGTTGGTCAGTGACCTTGACCTGTATTTTGTTTATAATGACATTGAATTATATTTTCTGTATAATAACCATAAAGTATATTTTATCATAAATGACTGTGACCTTTATTTTGTATGAAATAAACTTGGCTCATTATAAAATGCCAATTTACCTTGACCTTTACTTTGTTTAAAATGGTCTCAGATCAATGACCCTCATTATTTCAGATCAATGACCCTATTAAACTATATTTTGTTGGGAATCATGTCTACCTATTGTTTGTGTATATTGAATGACCTTGGCCTATATTTTCACTTTATATATTGTTTGTGCATAATGAATGACCTTGACCTATATTTTCACTTTACCTATTGTTTGTGTATATTGAATGACCTTGACCTATATTTTCACTTTACCTATTGTTTGTGTATATTGAATGACCTTGACCTATATTTTCACTTTACCTATTGTTTGTGTATATTGAATGACCTTGACCTATATTTTCACTTTACCTATTGTTTGTGTATATTGAATGACCTTGACCTATATTTTCACTTTACCTATTGTTTGTGTATATTGAATGACCTTGACCTATATTTTCACTTTACCTATTGTTTGTGTATATTGAATGAACTTGGCCTATATTTTCACTTTACCTATTGTTTGTGTATATTGAATGAACTTGGCCTATATTTTCACTTTACCTATTGTTTGTGTATATTGAATGACTTTGACCTATATTTTCATTTTACCTATTGTTTGTGTATAATGAATGACCTTGACCTATATTTTCAGGTTAGTGATGTCAATGATGATGTAAGAAGAGTAGCAGTGACCTCACTAGGATTTCTTCTGTTCAGGTAAGTCTCTAGTCTATGACAGTCTAGTTTTTATTTTCAGCTGACTGGATCAGAGCATTTAGTGTGATATTTTTGTATTGATGCAAGGCTCAAGCTTTCAATGTGTGTTGTCAACAGTGCTTCACTTCCCACAATGCACCAGATTGAATGGTATCAATACTGGATTGATTGATATCAGGTTTTCTGACATATTGAAAGTAAATCTTTTTAATGAATTGTCAATAAGCTCAAATGAATTTTGGTCACAACTATTTCAACATCTTGTGAACAAATACTTGTTGCCATATTGTATTATCCTTGAATAAACTTGTCTTAAAGAAAATTGTTGATCTGCTTAATTTGTTATCATTTACAAATGGATAGATGATGTCACCAAATTTGGTAACCAACAATCTTGTATTGCCTTTTGTCTAGTGTCCTTATAAGTGGCTGTTTGTCCTTTTAAGGTGCAGTTAGCACTTGAAGGAGAAAATTCTTTGACATGTAACATTATTTAACTCTGATAGGTTTGCTTCATGTTTACTTAAGTACTGCACAAAGAATATCTGCAATTTTTTTTGCATAATCAATCAAGATGAAAACAAATGATGGCGTTATGTGAAACAATATTTCACCATTACTGGTACAAGATTAACATCAACTTAAAATACACAAAATGTTGTAAAGTGGGAGTTCAGTCTGACAGATAACAAGTAGAATAATTTAGCATTTAAATATTTAACACAGAAAAGATATATTTTCATGCATCAATTTTCAATAGTATCGTTTTTATGTGATTCAGAACCTTTTAGCTGGTTTCATAAATAATGACTGATCGAGACACAAAGTTGCAACAATGGGAATATTTGAAATTTAGTTAGAAAAGAAATGTATTAGTGTATTAAGGGTTTTTATTAATGATTAATTTATTGGATACTATTTTATACTAAATAGTGATACAATGAATTTTATAGGTAAAATAAAATCCATGATCAATCACAGTATATTGTTCACAATATGAGTAATATACAGCTTTGCAGAACTTTATGTTGGTGTGCTTACTAATTTGTATGATTCCTATAAATTGATTCTTCAGTTTTGTTCATTATGGCATATTTCTTGATTCATATAATTATCATAACAGCCTTAAAAAGTTAAAAGTTAAAACACAAGGATTACACTTGTTTGTTTAGTGTTTGTGTAACTATTTAAGGCCTAACTTCATATTCTTGTGCTTCTGTTGCTCTTCAATGAAAACAGCCAAAGAAAATCATAGAATTTTTACTAAGGGAAAAAAAGGCATAAAATGAAAATAAATTTTGTTTGTTTTTTGGTTAAAAATGCTAAATATGTATCGTAAAAGTGAGAATCAATCCACATGTCACTGATAATAGCATTTTTCACTCAAAAGAACCAATTATGCACAATTACTTTGTTTCTATGTGACTTTCTACATTATGCGCTTATTCCAAATTCCTTCGAGTCTCAAAACACTCTCCCACCCTTAAAAATAGCAAGTTTCCTTTGTTCTTATATAGTTTATAGTGGCAACAAATTTAATGTTTTGTTAATTTACATATAATCGTTCATAATTCATTATTTGCTACTCAGTTATAGTAATTGCCATCAAGTTTGACATCATTAGTACTGCATGATAATAATGAATATACTTGTTAATGGATATTGTCTACTTTAACCCATGTTTATTTCGTTATTGACTATAATTAGATTTATCATTATGCCCACTCATAAAAGTCATGCTGGTTTATTGCTTTGTCATTTTATGTTACAATAATAAAATCATGTGTTTCAGCACCAGATTTGCTCAGTAATGCCAAGGTTAATTATTTGGACCATGGTTTTTATGTCATATTCTAGAATTTTTTGAGGAAAAAATTTCACATATTGCTACAGTCATGGTGTCCTTGATGTTGCCTTTGCAGTCTGAAAACATGTTGTTGTTTTTTAGTTGTAATTTTGAATTCATAATGGATTGATATTACAGTGCATGAGTAAGATCTTCAAGTAGACCTTGACATTGACTCATAAATGACCTTAGCTTGGAAGGCAAATTTTTGCACTTTGCCTTTATTTTTTGCTACAACAGCTTTAAAGGGATACTCAGGCAAAATAATGACAAAAATATAAAAATGATCTTGTGCACTGAAATCACACTAAAATGACATTTCTTAAAGTCCCAGCATGAATTTCTGTGTAAATTATATATATTTTGGGTTTAAAGCTTAAATATATCTATATATGTTGAACGAAATTTAGACACCAACAGAATCACCAAATAGTTTAAAAACAAGTCATGTGATTTGAACAAACCCTGGAACTTACCATAACAGGTATTGTGGATATTGTTTGATTGAAACAAGTTTAAGTAACTGATTTGACATGTTCTTTAACGTTTCAAGAGTACACAGTGACAACTATTGTGAAATCTTAGCGCTCTAACCTGACCCACGCGGGTCAAGTTAGGAAAACACCATTTTATTCTTTATATGGAGAAAAGTTTTGTTCCTTTGACTGTTTAGTGTATTCATTTTGAGGACATTTACAGAATAATGAATGAAAAATTCAAAACTAAGAAATGAAAATTTTGCCTGTGTCTCCCTTTCACGTTGTTATTTATTAATGAGTTTTCTACATTATTTTACTGAACTTGACCTTGACTTATAAATGAACTTGACCTTGGTCAAATTATTGAATTTCGCTTGATTTTTGCTGTAACTGGCTATATCTTTGCTATTAAATGCTATGGATGGTCTTCATACTTTGACTCTAACAACCATAAGAACAATATCCCCAAGAAGACCAAACTGAATATTTGACGTTGACGTGACCTTGAAGGGGAAAATATTGTATTTTCACTGCTTTTATTATTTCCTTTAATTGGTAATGATTTCACCAACCTACTGACATGTGTTTGTTGATATTTCTTTTTTGTTCTTCCACATTTCTTCTTTCACACTACCTATACTGCATTGCCAGTTGGTTAAAGTATGGCGGGGTGGGGGACAACTTATGTCCTGTCAGAACAACATGGCTTGATCTCATAATAAGACCATGTTTAAATGTTTTAAGCATTGTTAAATGGACATGAGGGAGTATCATCTGCCAGCTATGTTAGACTTTGTGGAGTTTCCATGGATATCCTTGTAATCCAGAATAATCTCCATGGTGACTTTAATTAGTATGATACATTCATCCATGTGAATAGTTGGCAGTGAGTTACATGATATATTTATAAATCACAGAGTTTCTAATTTATAAATAATTGTCTTCGTTTTAAAATGTTTTTATTTCTTTGTTTTCAATATAAAATTTCTTTTTTTACTTGCTTTGAGCTTTTACAATATTCTTTACGTATGTCAACACAAGGCAGACTGTGTCTGTTTTTAAAGATTTTAATGACAACAACAAAATAATCAAAGTTGTAATGCATTCCAGTGGGAGATTTTTATTTGTTTAATTCTTAATCATTTAAAAGCTGGCATGCTGTGACTTTATTAAGAAACAAAAATATTAAAGTGAAAATTAAAAAAAAAAAAAAAAAAATCTGCAATTGCCAGATTCCAGAAGCATTCTAGTGAGTTTTCAGAATGTTGTTGAGTTTGCAACATTAAGTTATAAAAACTTGGTATGGAAAATTGTAAAAAAAAATGTATGGAAAAATTATGAAAAAAGAAACTGACTTAAGCTACATTTTGTAAAATTTACAGGAAATAAAAAAAGAAAGTCTACCATAATAATTGTAAATATGAGGAATATTATCTAGCAATGGATGAACTTTCATCTTAACCTATTGTTTTCTATTCCCATTTTAGTACCAAGAATAATTTTATATGATTTCTCCATATGGAGCTATAATGCGTTACAATTGAGTGCAGCAATTTGACGGGATTGTCTGATTGGATGTTAGTTTTTATGTGTGCCACAGGGTTGGTTCTGATTTAATGTCATATCAGCTTGACTGGGGGAAACTTGTCTTCATCAAGGTTTATTATGTCTACAAATATATGAAGTTTTACAATATACTGCCGAGAGGATTTTCATTATGGCACTTGCATGATGAAAAAGTTTCAAATTAAGAAATGAAGATAAAATGAAGAAGTGAAGTCTGTAATTATTGCTGATGTGAAATTTTCTTCTATTTTACTCGGTTTTTAAGTCCCAATGACACTTTGAAGGTCATGTGGCATCTCAACAGGTTTATTGGTGGAGAAATTAGGAACTTAATGCCCTTCTGTTCATTATTTTAGGTATAACAGGAACCTAAGAACCATTGACCTTGCATTAGCATTTTGATTATCATATAGAAATCCTGATTTCAATATAAAAATGAACAGTTCAAATTCAAGGCAAGAAAGGTTAGATTTAATTATGTAAAGAATGTTGGAACATTTTTAGCTCACCTAGCTGTCACAAAGTGACAGGGGACAGGGTGGGCTTTTGTGATCGCTTTTCGTCCGGCGTCCGGCTGTTGTCCGTCCGTCCGTCCGTAAACTTTTACTTTACTTTTATTTCATCCAAACTTCACAGGAATGTTCCTTTGGTGGTCACCTTTAAAAATTGTTCAAAGAATTTAATTCCATGCAGAACTCTGGTTGCCATGGCAACCGAAAGAAAAAACTTTAAATATCTTCTTTTAAAAAACCCAAAGAGCTAGAGCTTAGATATTTGGCATGAAACATCTTCTAGTGAGTGTCTACCAAGTTTGTTCAAATAAATGCCCTGGGGTCAAAATTGGCCCCGCCCCAGGGGGTCATTGATTTTCCCTATATGCATATAGTAAAAACTTAAAAAATCTTCTTTTAAAGAACCCAAAGAGCTAGAGCTAAGATATTTAGCATGAAACATCTTCTCATGAGTGTCTACCAAGTTTGTTCAAATAAAAGCCCTGGGGTCAAAATTGGCCCCGCCCCAGGGGTCATTGATTTTCCCTATATGCATATAGTAAAAACTTAAAAAATCTTCTTTTAAAGAACCAAAAGAGCTAGAGCTAAGATATTTAGCATGAAACATCTTCTCATGAGTGTCTACCAACTTTGTTCAAATAAAAGCCCTGGGGTCAAAATTGGCCCCGCCCCAGGGGGTCATTGATTTTCCTTATATGATATAGTTAAAACTTTAAAAAATCTTCTTTGAAAAAACCAAAATAGCTAGAGTTTAGATATTAAGCATGAAACATCTTCTAGTGAGTGTCTACAAAGTTTGTTCAAATAAAAGCCCTAGGGTCAAAATTGGCCCCGCCCCGGGGGTCATTGATTTTCCTTATATGTGTATAGCAAAAACTTAAAAAACTTCTTTGAAAAAACCCAAATAGCTACTGTTGAGATATTAAGCATGAAACATCTTCTACTAAGTGTCTACAAAGGTTGTTCAAATAAAAGCCCTGGGGTCAAAACTGGCCATTGTGTCATTGTTTTTAACTATATGTGTATAGTAAAAACTTAAAAAATCTTCTTTTAAAAAAACCCAATGAGCTAGAGCTTAGATGTTAAGCATGAAACATCTTCTTATAAGGTGTCTACCAAGTTTGTTCAAATAAAAGCCCTTGGGTTAAAATTAGCCCTACCAGGTGGGGGGGGGGGGAGGTCATTGCTTTTCATTATATATGTATAGTAAAAACTTAACATCATGAAACATCTTCTAATGGGTGTCTTCCAAGTATGTTCAAATAAAAGCCCTTGGATTTAAACTGGCCTCGCTCCGGGGGCCTATATACAGGTGAGCGACCTCAGGGCCATCATGGCCTCTTGTTTATGATTTCTTTCAAACTATAAAAATGTTAAGTTGTATAAGAAATTTTCAAATAAGATATTTTTTTTTCCAATTTTCTTTCTAACACTTTGGTATCACAGACAATGTTACATTATGAATGTTGTGTTCAGATACTGTCAGCCTTCAGGCCTATTTTGTAGTCTCTTGAGCTTTATATTTAATTTTGTCTCTGATATTTATTTAAAATTCCAATCTTTGGACAGAGACATTAAATTACTCTCATGTGAGAAAGCTGTTTAGCTAGTGTACAGAAGGTTGTAGGCTCTTCACTGGTTCTCATAGATGCTTGAAATAATGCAAGGTGGGTACCCGAGGTCTTCTCTAACTTAGGAAGATGGAAAGTCACTATATGACCTTAAAACCCCAGTCACACTAAGCTTACGATACTTGCGACACCTACCGGTGCGACTTTAAAACTGACGTCAATCAACGCGATGTGTCACCAAAACCCATTTTCTTGCACAGATAAAATTTACTTCTGCGACTTATCGTAAGACCAGTCATCATTGACAATCGCACGACAGGTCAATAAGCAAACGATACAATGTCTCAAGATTGTGTGTGGATTGCTTACGACTACCCGTGACCTGTCATGCGATCACCTACAACTGGTCCTACGACCATCGCACGATAACTCAAGATTATCAGTGACTAGTGGCAATTTGTAAAGACTGTTGCAAATTGTCGCACTTCCGAACGACAATCGTGCGACAGCCAAAGACTTATAAGATCTTCTAGCCGACCTGTTTGATCGCAGGAGGTTTGTTGTGCAAGCTCAAAAACCTCTCTACGACTGAAATGTCGTGGGATCTAAATAGATAACCTCGACTGTGAAGATCACCGATGACCGTTCATAAGACGTTTTAAAGATTGTCAGCGACCAGAGGTCACTGGTGATCATGAACTGGTCTTCACTGGTCGTAAGCTCTAATGTGATTGGGGCTTAACATAACAATCCTGGTGTGATTAAAAACACACATCAATTACAACAAAAGAAGAAAAAAAGAAAGAAAAAAGGAAAGAAAGAAGATTAAATACATGAAGTTACTTAATTATAATCTTCTCTTAAGATAAAAGCACAATATAGGGATTATTCAGAATATCATGTTCTTGCCATTCTTACATTATTCTATTCCATAATTTCTGCATTATGTAAGTAAACATTTATAATGGTTCAGCTATTAAACCTTATTTACATAAGGTGCCAACTGTAATATGCCTGGGAGTAATAATGCACTCCCCCCCCCCCCCCCCCCCCACACACACACACTGGTAGGCTCATACACATTTAAACTTGACTTATCATCAATGTGGAGAAGAACTCTTTGATAATCTCTCATATAATTAGAATTATCATTTGATATAATCTCAAATTCTGTTGGATCTTTCAAATTAAGTTTTAATTAGCATTGCAAATTTGATATAAAGTTCATGATAAATGTTGACTCACTTTTTTTTCACTCAGCCTTCAGTGTCCTCTTCTAGCCGTTATCACTATAACACCATCTTCTGAAACCATGGTTAGAACTTCTGGCATTCCTTCATGCATTTTTAGCCCAACTTATAATACCAAGTTTAGGATCTTAAGATCAAATTAAAAAATTAGAATAAAGTTATAAACCAGAAAAAAAAATGTTTACAGTATGTGAACATCAAGCATACAGCCTTCTCATTAAATTAAAATAATCAGAAAACCATTAATCTCGAAGGAAATGAAATCGTGATTCATCATTATCGACTCTTTGATCATATTCAAATTTTCTTAGTTTGAATATTTATTTTGGACTATATTAGAGAGAAGTTCTATGAAAATAACTTTCAAGTTTTCTGAGACATTTACTGTAGACTTCTGCTTAATGGAAAGGTTAAAGCAAAAGTAAGTTACCAGAATTATTTTTGCTTTCATTTGCAATAACTAATTAACATTTCTGAACTTCTGGCTGTTGCATGCAATATTCTGTCTTGATTTGATAGCCTTAGTTTGATATCAGTGCAACACAATTTGTCAGGTTTATCACCAGTTTTACAGCCAACACTGTTAATGTGTGTATTAGGTTTATCACCAGTTTTACAGCCAACACTGTTAATGTGTGTACCAGGTTTTATCACCAGTTTTACAGCCAACACTTTAAATATGTGTGTTAGGTTTATCACCAGTTTTACAGCCAACACTGTTAATATGTGTATTAGGTTTTATCACCAGTTTTACAGCCAACACTGTTTATGTGTGTACCAGGTTTATCACCAGTTTTACAGCCAACACTGTTAATGCATGTGCCAGTTTTTATCACCAGTTTTACAGCCAACACTGTTAATGCATGTGCCAGTTTTTATCACCAGTTTTACAGCCAACACTGTTAATGCATGTGCCAGTTTTTCATCACCAGTTTTACAGCCAACACTGTTAATATGTGTGCCAGTTTTTATCACCAGTTTTACAGCCAACACTGTTAATGTGTGTGCCAGTTTTTATCACCAGTTTTACAGCCAACACTGTTAATTTGTGTGCCAGTTTTTATCACCAGTTTTACAGCCAACACTGTTAATTTGTGTGCCAGGTTTTATCACCAGTTTTACAGCCAACACTGTTAATGTGTGTGCCAGTTTTTATCACCAGTTTTACAGCCAACACTGTTAATGTGTGTGCCATTTTTTATCACCAGTTTTACAGCCAACACTGTTAATGTGTGTGCCAGTTTTTATCACCAGTTTTACAGCCAACACTTTAAATATGTGTATTAGGTTTTTACAGTCTTATAAACAAGTTTTATTACAGTTTTATAAAGAGTTGGCCAAGTTTTATTGCTAGTTTGGCAATTTTACAGTGTTCATTATACTAGTTTTAAATTAACTAACACATGTTCCTGGATTCTACACATCAGCTATGCTGGCCTTTGGCTTACTCAGACTGTACGGTCAATAAGACAGTTTAACTTTACTTTATTTGGCTTCTTGGAACTGAACCAGTGCTAATGCAATATGATGAATCTAGGTTGTGACCACTGCATAATACAAAGTATAATAGAATGAGAACAATATTACAGAATATATATTCCTTCTGGAAAGTATTTAAGAAAAAACAAAACAACAAAAACGTAATTTAAACAATAACTGCCATAGAGGCTTTGTTTTATTTATGTCTAATTGTCTTCTGAACCAATTTTATTTGACTGTTATCTAAAGCTCATTATTTAAGCATAAAACCCATTATCTAATGTAAAGCCAGCAAACAGCAGTTTTCCTGTGAGCAAACTATGCTATCATTGCTATGATCAATTTGTAATACAATACACCACAGAGAAACAAACATAATAATTGAAATTTTCATTGATATTTTATTGTTTAAAGGTTTTCTGCTCTTATTACTAATCACTTTAAAATTGTTACGAGGAATAGACATAAATAGACATAACTATAGGTAGTAGACATTGGTTTCATAGTTATTTTAATGATTCTCTGCCAACTTATTAATTTCTCATTAGACATTCTTATATAACAGAAGCTTGTTATTGATGATATACATGACTTTGTAATAACAAATGCTTTGTTTATATAAGCTGCCAGCATGGCCTTCATGGAAGAAGATCAGCACTTTCAGCCCCTCCCCAATGAGTATGAATTTTTCACTAAAAAAAGACTTGCCTGTAACAGGAGACCTTTAACAATATTAAAATTTGCTTTTTCATACAATGAAAGATGTGATACTTAACATTTAATTATGTCAGTATTTTTGTTGGCAGACAAAAATCTTCATCTTCAAATCCACCTGAAATCCTTTTACCATTGGGCCCCTGTCACCTGTCCCCTAATTAGGTCACAGGGTCAGTTTGTTACTAAGCTTCTTCTTTTTAGCTGGATAGTTTTCAGGATTTCTTTTAAGTGACATTAAATTTTAATGTCAGCAATGCATCTTGCTATAATGTTTGACCAGACGGACGACCAATGCAATGTATGCATGCATATTTTATATCTGCAATACACTTTTGATGGTTTCTTTACCAATTTAATATGACAAATACAGTGTAAGAAGTTTTGAGAGACACAGCTTTGATGTTTTTACCAATTTAGGATGACTAATGCAATGAAGAAACACACCTTTGATGGTTTACCAATTTAGCATGACAAATGCAATGTAAGCAGTTTTATCAGAAACACACCTTTGATGGTTTACCAATTTAGTATGACAAATGCAATGTAAGCAGTTTGATCAGAAACACACCTTTGATGTGTTATACCAATTTAAGATGGCAATTGCAGTGTAAGCAAGTTTATGTCTGCAATCAGAAAGTCGTCTGTGTTTTCACCACTTTGTTATCTCAGTCATTAGTTCTTACATCTATTTTGGCTTCTTTCCTCTTTTTTTGTCTGTCTGCAAGTCAGATATTAATAGCTTTATAGATAATATGTGCAAATTTGAAATGAAATAAGTTCCAGAATGTAAAAGGAGATCTTTATTACCATGTTTGTGAATGAAAGAAAAAGCAATATGTGCTGAAAATCACATATAGACAGTTATCTAACACTGGTGCCCTTTCCCGTTAAAGTGACATTATGCCCATCCAAGGGTATAAATGAGTAAACAAGTGAAAGTCAAAATAAGTTTTCATTTTTAATATAAAAAAATATTTCACATTAACAATAAAAAACGCATGGATCCAAATGATTTTTTTGAAAATATCCATTAGAATTCAGTTCCTAAAAAGAGTGGGGCAGTCTTTTTATGTTTTAGGCAGATTTTAATTTTTTCTTTAAGATTTTCCAATACGAACTGTTGGTCAAAAACCATTCTAACAGTCAATATTTTGAAATAGTCAGTTCAGCTCAACTTGACTATAAAAATATGAGCATAATGTCACGTTAAGTTACTTCTACATAAATCATTTGGATTAGTAATGAAAGATAAAATGCTGTTAGAGAGATCATGTTTTCCTAACAAATTGTCAATTATTGTATTGAGAAGATTGTTAAAGTTTTGCAGGTAATGATATTTTCTTTATTTGGAATATATTATATAGTTCAACCTCAGTCATGTTTGAAAATTTAAAGGTGTACTTTTAATTTAGGGTGGTTTTCTATAATAAATTAGTAAAATATAATAACTCACCAAAAGCAGAAAAAAGAAATACTTGTCTGTATAAATCCTTATCCTACACATGGTAGTCTACTGTAGGGAGAATAAATTAGGGAATTTTGATGCCTCAAAATACAGTTTACATGTATTTGAATATTTTTTCATAATACATTTAGGTTGCATCAGAATTTATTGTGTTTTTGAACTTCTATCTGAATATGTCCTTAAATTTGTATTGGCATTCTGAAATTGAAGGAAGGATCGTATTCTGATATTTTGTCTTAAAATATGCAACAGCTTTCCATAAATCAAGAGAAAAAATCTGTGAATAGCATGTCTAGCATCTATTACTGCAAGTCTTTTTCATTTAGAAGTTCTTGGATGTAAGTTACTGCTATTATTTTGCTGTCAAGAAGGGCATAAACTCCCTCTAGATATATTGTCATATATAATGTCTCCTCATTTCTGTCCTTATAGCCAGGAATATAGAAATGATGAATTTCTTACAAAATGTCACTGTCTTCTTCTAAATGTCACTGTCTTCTACTATGATGACCTTTTATAGATTTTTTATTGCTTTTTTAAACCTAAATCTTTTTGACCTTTTGTGAATTTTACCTGCTCTTAACTGCTCCAGAATTTATTGAACAATTTATTGTTCGAAGTAATTTTAAACCTTTAAGAGAAGTTACCATATTTAATAATCTATGTTGATTGTTCTGATTGGTCAGTTAAATTAGTTTTATTCAAATATATGATTGGCAAGAACTGATGCGGGTGGATGGTTATGGTAATGGTATTTAAGAAGACATTTACAGTACTGTTGCAGCTTTACATTGACTAAAATAATAGATCTTTGACTCTTATTTGCCTGAAGTTCAAGACAAGGCAATAATTTATTCTTCTGATTTAAGAATCTGTATTCTGTATTGCTTTGATTTAAAGTCACAACTTATTATTGAAATGGTAGATTGATTTGATTTATTAGTTTGTTAAATTCAATAAGACAACCTTTTCATGAATTTTTATCAATTATGAGAGAGTTACAATATACCTAAAAATGGTTGCTTGTGTAAGTTATATGTTTGTTTTGCATCTATTTCAATGTACAGGGGTCTTTCATTCAAAGCCTTTAACTGACCTTGACCTTGAATTTCATTACAATTAGTTCTAGATTTTAAAACCATTATAATTATATTGATGACTGTAAGAACTAAAAGCCTCACAACAATTTGTCACAGTTGTTATAGAAATATTAAAATCATTTTATCTATGAGAACGTGATGAACATTATATTATAACAGTGTGAGGTTTTTACACACAAGGTCATATTGTCATGTTTTTTAATATCATCCAGAAAATATTTTTTCTTAAACATCTAAAGTAATTGTCCTCAGGTATATCTCAAATGTCATAATAAAAATCGTGATTATTTAAGTAGATTTCTCACATTTTCATAAGTGTCATTATAATATGAGTAGGTAGGGTATGATTTTAATCTGTCTATTATAAATGTTTCATATTTAAATAAAGCAGCATTAGATCTTACACATTGTGTGTACATTGCTACAAGACGGTACAATTATTTATTTTAGATGTTGATATGCTCTCAATATATGCACTACTGTTTGCCCTATACAAAATTTTTGTTAACCTTAGTACATTTGATACTGTTTAAAAATTTCAAAGCTTTATACAGCATATATAAGACATATCAAGGTTCCTGACAGGTTATTGTTATAGCTTATTTTATAATCAAATTTAAAAATATTTTCTCTGAGGGTTTGTGTGTTAAATTTGTAAGATTAGTAAGATGTTAGCTATATGAAATGTTTGGTGTGTACTTTCTATTGTGGAACAGGGGATATCGTCGTTTTGGCGACTTAGGCGCATTGAGGCGGCATATCGCTGCATCATTCCTTAGCATCAATAAAAAGGAACTTAAGTATTCCCCAGTTATCGAATTCAAGTCCAACTAATATTAATAATATATATTGATTAGTTTCTGTTTCACGGTATTTTTGATTTGTCGCAGCCATTTTGGAGTGTGACACATGCGTTGTAACATGTGATCAGATTGGACGATAAACGCCAGGCACCAAAAATTGAATCCGCTCATCCAATCAGAAAACGTGTTAAATCCCATGTGTCAGACTCAAAGATGGCTGCGACATTTAATTAATCAAAAATAATGTGAAACAGAAACTGATAGATAGATTATTTATATTCGTACATTGTATATTGTACATACACTTTCTTTTTTAACCGAGGGGTTAGCGTCGATGACTTCTAATCCAGTTACCTCTCTGGCGTGGGTTCGATCCCCGGGAGATGCTTTGGTAGTTTAGCACGCAGGAAGGTAGTCTAGTACTGGTGTAACTCTCCAGGAACGATGGTTAGGAAACTCGTAACCTGCCTAAATGACTTAAATACTGTTGGGAAAAGGCGTAAAATGAAACAAACAAAGAAACATTCACTTTTTTATCCACAGTTTTCTATAATGATAGCAGAGTGAAGGGGTTGTAATGGGACAGTGGTAATTCTCAATGTTGCCTTTTCAATGTGTTCCGTTTTTATGCCCCTATCTTGGACAGTTACCAGTAGAATGGTACAGGGCAATTTTTTTTTCTGGCCAATTTACCACATTTATTCTATTTGCTTATTACCTTGCTACTTTAATTGACACAATACCTACCAGCAGACAAGCCCTTTATCTTAACATACTGAAATTTTGATATTATAAAAACCAGTATAGAAATATTATATAATATGCTTAATATTATAACCATTTCAAGTACAGCTTTGTCATTTTAGCTGTAACAATTAATTAATAATGTTATCATTGAAATTAATCTTACGTTTTATTGATTAGCATGTAATGATATAATGTAAGGGGATAGGTTATTAAACAAGGGGATTGGTGAAATAACATCCCTGCAGCATTGTGATCAAACATTTCATCCTAATAAAGATATATCATCATAATCTCCACAAGGGAATACATCATAGTTATACTGTTTATAATGACACAAGTTGTTTTGTTAATGTTGAATTTTTAATGAATTTCAATTATTTTAAATATTATTTGTTTCCCTTCACCCATTTCCTCTCACCTTCTCATTGAAAATAAGGGACTAAAAAACTAAACTACATGACTGTATACATAGATTATTGAATTAATTATCCTTGTATATATGTGAACATAAATAAATCAAGTTCTAGTAAAGATAGCATGTTTTTGTTGTATTTATTTCCTGCTAGTAAAACATATTATTATCTGATTATCTTTAGTAAAATTTGTTGAGCTTATACTAGTACAATGGTGTTGTTGCCATTGCCAGATTCCAAGACTTTAACATTGATCATAATTTAATGTTTCTAGATGGATTGTACTTGGTTACAACAACCCTTTGGCAAGACCTTCAGGTAGACTAGATTGATCTTGACATTTACTTATAAAATACCTGGATCTGTAAGGTCAAAAAATTAGCATTTGCTTGATTTTTGCTATAGCCTACAAAGCAACGCTTATGACAAAATCCGATGCATTGAATAATCTTTCCCTCTAAATGACCTTGACATATAAATAATTAAGCTATTGAATTTTATTTAAATTGTTATAACTTGTTATCCATTTACAAATTAGATTCATACCAAGACAAAACAACAGTTATTACAACACAACCAACATTGAATTATTCAAAATTGACCTTGACCTAAAAACTACCTTTGCCATCATGGTCATGTTTGTTTTACTTTGCTTAGATTGACATAACTTTGTTATTAATTTACAGATATGATTCATACTTTAACCAAACAACACAAATTACAACACTGAAATGTTAAACCTCTGCACATGACGTCTCTTGACTCTCAGTGTCAGATTTTGATTCTGTACAAAAAAAAGATATTTCTAACAAAGTTTTTCACTAGGATGTTCTTTCTCTGTTATTTTTGCCTTTAGAAAGACAGTAAGACCAACTTTATTTATAGTTGGTTGTTGTTAACAGTACAAAACATAAGCTTTAAGCTTGTATCCGACAAGTAAGACAGTTATGAGAAATAGTCAAATGTGGCTCTTGTTAAAATCTAAAGTTTGTCAAGTCAATTTCACAAATATAGGGGTATAAAGATCAAACATAATCTGTTATCTTGTTTAATGATGCACCTTTATCTCTCAGCAATAGATTGTCTCTAGACTGCTCTATCATCATCATTTTAGGTCTACAGGGGACAAAACAAATTTATAAATTAAACAGAGTTTGTGTATTAAACAAGTTTTGCATGAACAGATTATCACATATGTGATTATTTTCCACTTTACTCTTGAATATTTTGTGTTCATCAGACATTAAAACTAATATCAACATTGTTGCTTAATTAAGCAAGCACTACAGATTCTCATTTTTGTCAGAATCAGAAGTGTACAAGTCTGATTAAATTTCTACTGCAATTACTGTTACAACAAACATCAGTGACATATCAATCAGACAAGTAATAATGTGTTTCTAATGTCATATATTTTACAGCATAGAGATGATCTATGCCTTTAGATGTACAAGTACCTGAAACATCTCTATACTTTATTAGAGTTGAAACCATGGAAAGGTTCTTGTGATTAAATTACTCTGTTAATTGCTTAAACGAAAGTCATTTTAAACTGTATATAAACCTACATGATGACAATTGGTATGACTTGAACTGGCAAAACCTGATGAAATAATTGTATACTCTCAGGGCCTTCACTTAGAAACTTAGGACTTACAATAGCTACCTTTATTTACATAAATTCAGCAAGACTAGGGCCAGTAAATTTCTAGGTTGGGAGACACAGACAAAAGTAAAGAATGGAAACAAAGAGAAGCTGTCAATCACACACTTTATACAAAAGATCATCAGACTGGGTCACTATTGGAAAATTTGTAAGAATCATTTTGTAGACTGGTTATTGAATTAACTGACAGACTGGAACTTTGCAGATGTCATTGCATATGATATAATAACCTAGACATGTCTTTGGGACACAGTCTACAATATCAATTTATGAATAAAAGCTTTTAAAATAAGGATGAGGCATGACTAAAGACGTATGTTCTTTTACACATTATATTCATAATGTAGCCAGTCTCATTTTGTTTATGAGTACTTGCAAATATGTTTTAAAAGGTCCAACAGCAAAATGTGTATATAGCAGCATTTTTATGCCCCCGCCATATAATGGCAAGGGCATATAGTGTTACCCTGTTCCGTCATTTCGTCATTCTGTCATTCCGTCCTTCCGTCATCATCAGTTTCCGTTCATTATCTTTATAACCGTTGCACATATTGAACTCAAATTTGACATATAGATATGTCATGAGAAAATACAGGTCAAGTTCGAAATTGGTCATGGTTCGATGATTTTTGGCAGAGTTATGCCCCTTTTACTTTGAAAATAATATGAAATTTTCAGTTTCCGTTCATTATCTCCCCAACGGTACAACACATTCAACTCAAACTTGACATATGGATATGTCATGAGAAAATACAGGTCAAGTTCAAATTTGGTCATGGTTCGATGATTTTTGGCAGAGTTATGCCCCTTTTACTTTAAAAAAAATATATGAAAATTTCAGTTTCCGTTCATTTACTCCCCAATGGTTCAACACATTCAACTCAAACTTGACATATGGATACGTCAAAGAAATGCGCAGGTCAAGTTCAAATTTGGTCATGGTTTGATGATTTTTGGCAGAGTTATGCCCCTTTCACTTTGAAAATAATATGAAATTTTCAGTTTCCGTTCATTATCTCCCCAATGGTGCAACACATTCGACTCAAACTTGACATATGGATATGTCATGAGAAAATACAGGTCAAGTTCAAATTTGGTCATGGTTCGATGATTTTTGGCAGAGTTATGCCCCTTTTACTTTGAAAATAATATGAAATTTTCAGTTTCCGTTTATTATCTCCCCAACAGTATTACACATTCAACTCAAATTTGACATATGGATATGTCAAAGGAATACACAGGTCAAGTTCAAATTTGGTCATGGTTCGATGATTTTTGGCTGAGTTATGCCCCTTTCACTTTGAAAATAATATGAAATTTTCAGTTTCCGTTTATTATCTGCTCAACAGTATTACACATTCAACTCAAATTTGACATATGAATATATTTTTTGGAAATGCGCAGGCCAAGTTCGAATTTGATCATGGTTCAATGATTTTTGGCAGAGTAATGCCCTTTCAACTTTGAAAAATGATATGAAATTTACAGTTTTCTGTTCATTATCAAACCAACAGTGTTACATATTCAACTCAAAATTGACATATGGATATGTCAAAGGAATGTGCAGGTCAAGTTGGAATTTGGTCATGGTACGATGATTTTTTGGCAGAGTTAAGTCCCTTTCACTTTGAAAATAATATAGATACATCTTAGGAATAAGCAGTTTAAGTTGGAATTTGGTCGTTGTTCAATGATTTTGGATAAACTTATCTTTCCTGAATGTTGGAAAAATTTTGAACTTTCAGTTTCAGCACTCATACTTTTGTGGAAATGTATAAAGCCATTATTTTGGCTACAAATATGCAATATGCTATTTTCAAAAGGTTAAGACTGAATAATTTCAGTGCTTTACATTGTGTGTTAACATTGAAAAGTTTTAAGGGCTTTGAACATAGAATATAAAAAAATAGTTTGTGCAAACAAATTTGGAACTAAATATTATAACATTTGAAATTTTGGCTGCATGCGGGGGATCCGTGGCATGATGACACATTTCTAGTTTATATTGTATTTTATGCTAAACCATCAATCTTACACCATATTTTTCCAAATCATGTAGCATTCTACTGTGGCAACCTGCTGGAAACCCAAGATCATGGGTGTCAGCATATGCCTAAAAGTTCCATTAGGTCTTATTTTACTAGGCATAAAGTCATGTTTACTTTTATAATGTAGTGTAAAAGTCCAAGAGTGCTGATTGGCGTCCGCGCCGAAGCGCGGCGCTCTTATGGAATGAAATCAGATTTTGTGAAAGGGCGACAGCAACTTCTCGAGCCTTTTAGTCGGTCATAATAAAAGCCGATAATTCCGATCGGTATGAGGGTGCTTGATTATTAATTAAGAATTAAATGTCGCGATATGTTGCAATGAATAGCGGAATGGAGAATTTCTGCAATGCAACATTCCAAATGAAATAACCTTTTCGTCAATAAATCGCGCTCTTCGGTTTTTTATTTATCATTTTGTAGTACACAGTGGGTTATCAGGGTATGTTTTGTTGTTGTACATGTATCCTAGAATGCATCAGTTGATGATGACCTAAATATTCCGAAAATCTATTTATAGATATATCTATTTATCACTCCTATCGTAAATTCCCGGTCTCTCTCCCGGTTCTATAGTGGACCGGCGAATAGTACCACACGTTTTATTGTCCCGTCTCTCCGGTTTTGGAGTAGATGTTTGATATCATTACAATTAAAAAAAACAAAACAACAATAGCATGTTTCATTTTATCTATAGTGAGATAAAAACAATAAATATGGACAATTAATTGAGAAAAGGGTACATTTTTATCGGTATTAATATGACATTATCAACTTTGAAACATTTTATTTTAATTTGTTATCCGTGTTTAGTAAAGATGCAGAGGAATACAAAATTAGATTTTTATGAATTATTCAATTGATTGTAAATTTAAAAATGATTAAAGAAAAATACAAATGTACATGTAACATGGTTTAAGAATAAACATATTTATATTTGAAAGATAAACCATATAATTTACTGGAACAGTTTTGACTTTTAATCGTCAGTCAAATATGACAATTGAATTCTTAAAAATTATTTTACAATTTTAATAAAAAAAAGAGTATACGCTCCGTAAACATAAAAATCAGTATTAAAAATAGAACATAAACACAAAAGAAAAGAAAACAATATTCATATTTTGTTTTTTTTTAATTAAAATTAATAGATATTACAATTTTATAATAAACAATTATGCTCAATAAAGCGATAAATAATAAGGGACAATTACAAAGTGTGGTACGTGTTGATCATGCGTTACACATATGGATTATAAATAATTGTATACATGTATATCCGTTGCTATTAATAACCACGATCATAAAGAAAAATAAATAAAGTAATATTCTAATCTCTAGCATGCCAATCAAAGTTCATAATGAACACGCTCATTCATAAGTGATATATCAATTCTTGGTAAAACCAATTAACCATTTGAAAGTGTATAAGAATATTTTGTCATCATATGTCTACTAGTTCATCTTCACTTGCTGCTTTTCTTGCTTGGACGCCCTTTGATGCCTTGCATCAATGCTTTTCTTGTATGGACATGTAATATACTGGCTACTGTCTTGTTGAAGTATTGTAGTGGCATAACTAGTATTTGACTATTTTCTTTTATGTCTTTTTTCAAGACATGTAGACTGAACTAGAAACTTTTGACTAGAAGTTTGTGTAAGTTTTGTACGCCTTTGTATATCATAGATATTCAAAAAAAAAATGAATGAATAATGAAATAGTGAATAATGTCATAAAATTTCATCTATATACATGTATATGCTATTCACTGTGTCAAAACCTCATGCTTTCAAGAGCACAATAATTTTCTACCCTTGATGATGCGCTTGTTATGAGATTATGAATAATTTTCATTGCATACTTACCGTAAAATTCCTAATAAACGCCCCTCCCCTAATAAAGGCCCCCCCAGGCCTTTTGATAAGGAAAACAATCTACTTATCAGTGCTGAACTCACTAATTAAAGCCATAATTAAAACACTTTTTAATGTTATTACCAACACTTGCTAAATCTTTTTCTAAATGTATTTACAGTGATTTTTGGATTTAAAGGAAAAAAACTGTTATTGTAATTTAATAGCCCCCGTTTTTAGGGAAATGTTTTAGCCCCCGGGGCGTTTTAATAGGAATTTTTTAGCGGTATATCTTTTACTGAAATTTTAGATTCAAACCCAAATATGTCATAGAGCCTACTAACCTCCCCTTTTTTTTTTTACAGGTTTTTGGGGGGCCGCCAAAAGAAAAATAAATTTTCTGTTGTATTGAGCTGCTCAAAATTTAAGTTAATACCTGTTAACAGACACTAAACAGATAACTTTTTATATTTTTTAAAAAAAATATGTCATCATACAGGCATTAATTTAAATGATGTTAACACTTATGCTAATATCACAATATTTCTATATATTCTTTCCTGAAAGCAATGTTTATTGATAATTAAGTTGAGTGTTGTAAATTCTTTTGGTCTATCAGTATCATTTAGTCCAATGTTGTCTGGATTGAATACTGTATAAGCCAGTGTGTAACACTGGGATGTGTGTGTAACACTGGAATGTGGGTGTAACACTGGGATGTAGGTGTAACACTGGGGGTGTAACATTGGGGTGTGGGTGTAACACTGGGATGTGGGTGTAAACACTGAGATGTGGGTTGTAACACTGGGATGTGGGTGTAACACTGGGATTTTGGGTGTAACACTGGGATGTGGGTGTAACAATAGGATGTGGGTGTAACACTGGGGGATTTGGGTGTAACACTGGGGTGTGGGTGTAACACTGGATGTGGGTATAACACTGGGAATGTGGGTGTAACACTGGGATTTGGGTGCTAACACTGGGATGTGGGTGTAACAACTGGGATGTGGGTGTAACACTGGGATGTGGGTGTAACACTGGGATGTGGGTGTAACACTGGGATGTGGGTGTAACACTGGGATGTGGGTGTAACACTAGGATGTGGGGTAACACAGTTTTGGGTGAACACGGGGATCTGTAACAAGGGGATGTGGTGAAACACGGGGATGGGGTTTTAAACCTGGGATGTGGGTTAACCCGGGGGGCCGGGATGTGGGTTTTTTTAACCTGGGAAATTTTTTTTTTTTGGTTTTTTGTAACACTGGATGTGGGTGAACACGGGGATGTGGGTTTTTACACGGGGAATGGGGGTATAAAACCGGGGTTTTTTGTGTAACACGGGATGTGATTTGTTTACGGGGTTTGGGGGAAAAGCACGGGTTTGGGGGTTATCATTTGGAGGGGGTTAAACCCACTGGGATTTTTTGGGTGTAACCCCTGGGGGGGGTTTGTAAAAACTGGGGGTGTAAAAATTGAGGGTAAAAAGATGATGAAATCTCTTTTGTTTTCTCTTTTGAACCATGTCTTTTGTTTTTTTTTCCCATTGTTCTTGAGAGATCTCCTTTTTTTCTTTTTACTTAAGCTGTAAAAAGTTGTCCCATAAATGATGCTTCATCAAAGTGTTATTACATTTTTTTTGTCCTCCGAAGTTATTCCAGTATTTAATGTGATTATTGAGGATTGAGTACTGCTTAAGAAACCAGTCGTAGGTAATATAAGAGTTTCTGAATGGTGTTTGACATTAATGTTATGAAGACTTTATTAAAGTGCAAACTAGTCTGAACCTTTCAGAAACAACTTGTCATATCCAACATGGTTAACACAATGTAAGACAACAATGTAAGACCAAATTAAGTATTCATTGATTGACTGATTGTATTTTCCTTTATTTCCTGAATAAATCCTGGCATAAATCTGTGAAATGATGATTTTGTACCTCACAAGGTTGTATTTCAGATTTACAAGCAATTACCACTCAGATTTTACCATGTCTTTCTTAATAAAAACAATTGACTTATTTCCTTTATTCTGTAAATTATAAATGACGAAAAATTAAAACTCGCAAAATCTTTGGGTTTTTTTTCTGTTAAAATCGATTGATGTCCTTTTTAAGTTCAAAGGTATAATCAATTTGTTCTACTTTTGTCCTGATCATGTTGTTTATGGCAAAATTAAAAGAGGGTCAATTAGAATATATTTTTATTATAATATCAGTTCTTAGAAATGGCAGATCCTTTGAGAGTAATTAAATACAAGAATGATTTAAAAACATAAAAATGAATATGGCTTTGTATGTATAAAAAAATGTGGTAGCACTGGTAGAACTGGCTTTTGCTGTATTCCATCTTCAGGAATAAATTGGTACTGTTGTTCCTGGCATTCTTCTTTATACAAGATAGTACTAATTATTCTTTATGCAAGCTGGTACTAATTCTTCTTTATGCAAGATAGTTCTAGTTCTTCTTTATGCAAGATGGTACTAGTTCTTCTTTATGCAAGATAGTTCTAGTTCTTCTTTATGCAAGATGGTACTAGTTCTTCTTTATGCAATATGGTACTAGTTCTTCTTTATGCAAGATGGTACTAGTTCTTCTTTATGCAAGATGGTACTAATTCTTCTTTATACAAAATAGTACTAGTTCTTTTCAATGCAAGATAGTTCTAGTTCTTCTTTATGCAAGATGGTACTAGTTCTTCTTTATGCAAGATGGTTCTAATTCTTCTTTATGCAAGATAGTACTAATTCTTCTTTATGCAAGATAGTTCTAGTTCTTCTTTATGCAAGATGGTACTAGTTCTTCTTTATGCAAGATGGTACTAGTTCTTCTTTATGCAAGATGGTTCTAATTCTTCTTTATGCAATATAGTTCTAGTTCTTTTTTATGCAAGATGGTACAAGTTCTTCTTTATGCAAGATGGTACTAAGTCTTCTTTATGCAAGATAGTTCTAGTTCTTCTTTATGCAAGATGGTACTAGTTCTTCTTTATGCAAGATGGTACTAGTTCTTCTTTATGCAAGATGGTACTAGTTCTTCTTTATGCAAGATGGTACTAGTTCTTCTTTATGCAAGATGGTACTTGTTCTTCTTTATGCAAGATGGTTCTGGTTCTTCTTTATGCAAGATGGTACTAGTTCTTCTTTATGCAAGATGGTACTGGTTCTTTTTTATACAAGATAATACTAGTTCTTCTCTATGCAAGATGGTACTTGTTTTTCTCTATGCAAGATGGTACTAGTTCTTCTTTATGCAAGTTATTCTCTATGCGAGGTAGTACTAGTTCTTCTTTATGCAAGATGGTACTAGTTCTTCGTTATGCAAGATGGTACTAGTTCTTCTTTATGCAAGATGGTACTAGTTCTTCATTATGCAAGATGGTACTAGTTCCTCTTTCAAACAGAGGAAAAGTTAGTTATGTCTCAAATTTCAGTGTTTTATGTCTTTTGTCTTGACAGAAAGTTGTTTGATTGAGCCTGCCCATTGACTTAATGCATGAATGCAAGCTACAGTTAATGCACAAGTAGTGTTCAACAGTTAAATATGAACATAGAACAGTGTTTGTCCATGTAAAACAAGGCCATTTCTTGATGCCTGGAGAGAATATTCTTCTAATAATTAATTAGAAAATCTCTTACATCTATTTATGAAAAAAGAAAAGAAAATAACCTTGATTTTTTTCTATAAACTTTTTTTTTATCATTTATTCATGAAGGAAACTGTATCATTTAAATATGTATTGATGGAATTTTCATAGAAAATAAAATGTTGGAATGTTGCTTTAATCATCTGTTTGAACTCTCTGCCTTCCCATTACTTTAGGGAATGCAAGGTGTATATTTTGATGAGTAGTAAGAATGTAATGGAATTTGATTAGTATACAGTATGATATCTCCAGTGGTTAATGGTTGATTAAAAAGTCAAGGCTCATTAGTGGCTTTACCATGGTGTGAGGTCAAGGGTCATAATGCTCATCATCAGTGGGGGTTTCCCTGTCAGTCAGAATTTTATTACATCAGCTGTTAAGGTAACACAACCATGATTAGTTTGTAAAAAATTGGTATTTTATTGTTCTTTATAAGATTCAATAAAACTGAATATAATAAGGGGAGAAAAAAGCAGGAAAATCTTGTTTACTGATCACTTTTCAAAATTTGTATGATGTATAAAGTTATAAGATTTTTTTTTTAATGTCTACAAGCTGAAATGGATGGAATACCTTAACATGTGAAGAAGTGCAATGTGTTGCCTTAGGTGGATGTCAAAAAATACATTAGTAGCAGGTTCTTTGACCATGCAGGCAACATGTTAGAAATGTTATTAACCTCAGAACATAAGGGTTATCACACTTGTAGTAAACTTTTGTGCAGATTGAAAAGCAATGGAAAAAAGGTTTGATCATAATAAGGGGTTTATTAAGCATACTTAAAAGTTCATCCTGTCAAATTTGTGAAATGTATAATGTAGATTTGCCCTGCCTTGAATTTAGAGTTGTTTCAATATAAAACAATATGGGATTCCAGTATTATATAAAGATATAATACATTTATTACAAGACTGTATTTGTTGGAGGTATATACATCTTATTATGTTATTGTTTTCTCTTGCATATGCCCTAAAAGAACAACAAGAACAACAATATCCATTGTAACACTTACCTTAATATAGGGCTAGAAGACTTTGGCTCAAAAAATTGTAATTTTTCCTGATCATAAATTTTTACATGTATATAATAATTATATAATGCACTGTGTCCACTATAATGCTTTTTCAATGTGACAGTCAAGTACATAAACATTTGTTATTAGGACACTTGTAGGCCAAAAATGTTTGAAGATTAGCACTAATCTGCTGTTTTGTTCATTTTACCTGCTGATCAGTAAGGTACCAATGGGTTATAACAATCTCATATTCATAGGTGTGACAGCAAACACTGATCAATTGTGTAAATCACACACCCAACATTTTTAAATTTCAATATATAAAATATCAGTTATAACAGGTTGTAGTGTATCTAAGAATTGTTGAATTCTATCACACTTACCAGTAGTCTATGAACATTGTTTTAATTAATGAAATTTTAATATGTTATTAGGTATGAGGAATTTTCTGATTGACAGAAGAAACCTCATTAATTTGATAACATTTTCTGTTTCAACAGAAAGTCATGTTTTTCAATTTTCTCAGTAGGAATTGAATCTTTCACAAAATAGTTCAATCAGAATTACAAGTCATTCAGTCAGACACAAGTTTGCCTTGTTAGTCTTTGAGTAGCATTTCACACCTTCCTATTTCTAATATTAGTTATTAAGACAGAAATAGAATAAGGTCGACTAAATCCGGAACATGTCGTTCAAATTTCGCCCAACATAATATTTATTTTGGTTATGTTTTTTTTTGTTGCTTTATAGGCAAATCCAAATTCCGAAAAAACGTTTTTTTATGATATTTTCACAATTTGATAAGAATGTAGTTAGGATAATCATCGAGAAATCTGCCAATTTTTCACTAATGAGGCCTGACAAGTTTTTGCTGTAGATTTCTACTTGTGGCAAGCTTGTTATTCTGAACAAGTTCCATGTTTGGTCACAAATGTAATTATGCCTCTTCTATACTCTTGCTGTGTTTTTTTTTGTCTTTTGGAGGAAAGTAAAGTATAATGTATGGAAATTTGTTAATGTCTAGAAGAAAACAATAGGTTTTATTCTTCTTACCATTTTATAAGATTTTTTTTTGGTTTTAGATGTTTTATAAGTATGAATATATTACATCATGCTTGTATTTGAACAGAGGATTATAATGTGTACCTCTGTATTATATGCAATGTTTTGAAGTTTAATTGCCCATGTATAAACAAAATATCATGATTTTAAAAAAGGGGATGATTTTTTCAATGAAGACATGCTATTTTTTTAACTGAATAGTTTGAAAATAGTGAAGTCAGTTTTGATATAGATTGATATTTAATATATTAACTATATTTTTTGAAAATATTCCTACTGGTACATTAGTTTTGTGGCTCAGACTGGGGTTGCCTTTAAGATTTGGGACATTAGAATTGCAGCCAGTAACAGTTTAAGTCTGCGGGATCATAAGAGGTGGCTAAATGGGTTTAAATTATTTGAGTCTCATTAGCAGGTAGGGTGTTGCTTTTAGTGTGTTTCACCCAAGGTAAGCCAAATTCATCTTTCCCGATTTGGTGCCGTATGACCAAGCTGCATTGATATATGCACCGTAAAACCAAACAAAACAAACTTTAAATTTGGTAAGAAATTTCATCTTCACACAGAAAGTTGATTCTGTGCCTTGCTAGCAGTGTCATTTTGACAAAATTAAACAAATATTTAGATAATATTTGTTTACAATATTAGGATTTTGAGGTATTCATGGTACAGTAAAGTCTCGCTTTACGACCAACCCTAAATTACGGGCAATTCGATATTACAACCGCTTTTTTCCGGTCCCGATTTTTTGCCTATATAATTCAATGGTCATAAGGCCCGATATTACGACCGACCGGCTACTACCTATTACGACCGCTTTTAAAGGTCAAAAATGTCACTTAACAATGCAAACGGGGTCCAATAAAACGACCACTAATTTATTCTGCTCGCTACATGTCATCCATTATCTCCAATAAACAAACAATTTTACAACACTTAACGACAACCACCATGAAGGTGTGAACGATTTGCGGTACATGGAAGAGACATTCAAAATATCAATTAACAGTTTGAAATTTAAAGTGTCTATAGATGAGATTATCAGTGAGATTAGCTGTTTGTGATTAAAAGGAATGGGATTAAATGTGTCAACGTTCCTGTCAATTTATTATTTTGAATTGATGCGAAATCGAAGAAAGACGACCGGTGCGTTAACAACACACACTTTCGGATAGGTAGGTTATTTCGTCTATGTTAAATAAAAATAGATATTTTATAATTCGGAGTCAGAACTTTTACAGCTTTTGCAAATTTAATAACAATTGTCTTTTGAAATAAAATTTAGAATCATAAACGGAAAATAATTAATTCAGAACAAAAAAAAAAAATGATTCATGATGTTTTAAATGGCAATAGAGATTTTAACAATTATAGATACATTTTAATATTACTTAAACAAAAAAACGTATTTTTTTTAACTTTAGGTCCGAATAATCCTGAAACAAAAGGACACACATTTAGATGGGTGGGAGAAATAAAGCATCCAACAAAAATGAGTATGCAAGAGATCACCAGAACTCAACAACTGAACAACAATGATTAAAATGAGATTTTCTTGTGAAAACTGTTGAAAATAAAAAATGTCTTTTCGATGTCGTTTTTAGTTGCATAAAATGATGCATAAATGTGATAATTTCAATAAATAAATCATCTTTTTGTTGAATAAAATTCATGTTAATTTGTTTATGTTATTCAAACAGCTATGTTTCAATGATCCCAATCACTAATGATTAATGATATCCTCCTACTCCAGAATACGTATTATAGTAAAAATTAGCATGGGTCTCCAAATTAAGACCGACTCGATAATAAGACCATTTTGACCAGGACCCCAAAGTGGTCTCAATAGCGAGACTTTACTGTATATATAAAACACATTTTAAAAGTAGTCAAGGAAGAAACTTTTTATATTCCACTGTGCAAAAGAGGTGATGTTTTTATAATTATCAGGTAAACTCCTAATAATTCCTATAGTTTAGGGTTCAAAGTGAAAAGTCATTATGCAGTGTAGCTGGCATCTGAAGACCGCTGCATGGTTTTAATTAATATTTTGAAAACATTCAAATTATAGGAAATTCATTTGTAAGGTTTTTGATAATGAATGGTGTAATTGGGGGAAAAATGTTCTTGAGAAAAGGCAAAACATTTTGTGGTGAAACCTTGTTTTTGGACAAAATGAGAAATTTTCTTTAACATTTTGTCATTTGTCATGGTGATACATTCACTTTGTCTTTAATTAAGACAAATAATGGTGTTGCTATGCAGCCTGTGTTAAAGACTCGGGTCCCAGATGTACAACACTTTTATACTCTAATGCCATCTAGGTCTTAATAAAAGGAATTAATTTGGTTATTATCACTTTCTATATTGATTGAATAGCAAGTGTTTGATGTCAAATGTGTAAGAAGGTCCCCAGTGTGAACCTTTAACTTGGAAAAAGGGAGATTATTTTATCAATTTGATGTCACAAGATATGAACAACTGTCTATTTTGTATTCAAGATAGGCTTCTGATTATTGTAAAGGAAGATCACAGTGGTTTCTTTATGATGTTATAATATTCTTCCACAAATTGTGTTATTCTCTAGGTATTTTACCAGACAAATTATTTTAGTGATGAGTGGACAAATATTCAGTTTGTTTCTGTTTATTGAAAGATTGTTGTAATTTTATTCTGATTCAATTAAACTATGGAACACCAGTACATGTATTTCAAGCATTTTGGACACCAGTTTTTCAATCACCAAGTTACTCCAGCACACAGTACGGGAGTTATAATTGTAGATGGGTGGTTAAGGTTGTTAACTTCAAACCTGACTGGGCCCTTATCATTGTGAGTTAAATCCTGACAGGATTTTGGATATTACACAAAGACCTTAAGTTAGAGGTAAATTACTGCACAGAGACCTTAAGTTAGAGGTAAATTACTGCACAGGATCCTTAAGTTAGAGGTAAATTACTGCACAGAGACCTTAAGTAAGAGGAAAGCAACTTCACAGAGACCTTAGAGGAGGTAAATTAATGCTCTTTGACCTTGAGTTGAATTACTGTTATGAGACCTTAAGGAAGAGGTTAGTTTTTGCATAGTGACTGTTACTATTTCATATGTCAGATGTTTTTATTGCATCATGTTATCTCCAACAAGATGTGTTAAACTGTGAACTGGTCTCAGACAGTGAACATTGAACATTGTTTTCACAGATAATGCAAATAAAACATCAAACAAATAAATTACAATAATAAAATTTTATTTTTAAAGTAGAATTCATAAAATATTATTAAATGAGCTGATGTATGGTGAAATGATAACAAAATAACTGAACATGGAATAAACATGAAACAATTATTGACTGTATTAGTGACCAGCACTAAAACACATAAATGCCACAACAAACTTGAAATGTACATCTTAAATATTAAAATATAAATTTAAAATAAGCTTAAAGACAATAGAAGTTTTTTATATGAAAAAATGATAAATAACCTTATTCAAATAAGAAAAAAATATATATTGAACTTGGTTTAAAACTCAGAGAAATTGTTTTGATGGACTAGTTTTTTAATGTTTTATGGACATTGGACTGGTTACAGAATAAATGTAAATTATTGAATTTACTGGTTTTAAATTACAAGGGAATTGTTGATTCAACTTGTTTTGAAATAAAGACAATTAAAAATGCATGCCCTGACTTTGCATTTTGTCCTTCAAGATAATTTTAATAGGAACTCGTTCCTCATTAAGAAAAAGAAACAGACACTTTGATTCTACTTAGATCCTCAACTCAGCATTTAAATTATTGGGCTGTTCTGCTGGGTTAAATTTAAGTAAATTGTAATTTTATTTAGTTTCAATTTTGTTCTAACTTAACTAATCAAAATTACAACCATTATAGCATATATTGTTCAGAATATTTTATTCCTCTTAAACCCTTCTGTACCAGAAAGACTTAGTGTGTTTCTAATGAATATCTTAATTAACTTTTTATTCAGCTAATGGTGCCTTTATGCATTCCCATAAGTCTTTCATGATGTAAAGGCATTTTTAAGTTCTAGAACTAAAACTAAATAAAGGACCAAAGTTATCAGCATTAAAATTGTACAAGAACTTTTTTTATTGAAGATTTGATTCCTTATCATAATAATCAAGTCTGGCACTGCATGCTGACACACAGAGTTAGAAAATAAAATCATATTAATTCTGCAATATATTTGTTTCGCAATATAGATTTGTTTCTATTTCTTTATTAATTTCTGTATATCATGGCAAAAGTTTCAACCTAAAGATTTTTTCAAAAATATTGAAAATCAATTAATTATTAATTGATCATTCTTGTTCTTTTTGTGTTTTTAACAATTCCTTTTTACCAATACAAATGTATTGCACTAAATGTAATAAAAGACATATCACAGATGTAATATATTAGTAAATTATTAAGAACTATTTAGAAATGTAAAATTTTATCTTCCGTTAGAACTAAAGTCACTATGTATTCTATCCTGCTGACCGTTGATTAGAACTGTAAGTGTTTGTCGTCTGTCATGAAACATTGACGCAGGGTGGCTTGGAATACTAGAACGATGGTACTGTGAACGTCCTTTCCCACACAGTTTACACGATAAGATTTTAAGGAAGGCAGTTCTGAATGCTGTGTTGAACATTGTATAAATGATCGGGTTTGCTAGAGATGCGATATAGCCCATCCATACAAATGATGACATCATTTCTGGTGTAATATACTTGCTACAGCTTTCACATGTTGCTGACAGTATGTTAGCAATAAAAAATGGTGTCCACAATATCACAAAAACAGCAAAAATAATTCCGAGCACTTTGGATGCCTTTCTTTCATTTGATGTTGTTTTAGAAGATATGAGGTTTTTGATACCACGTCGTTTCTTACACTTGTAAATGAAGCGTTTTATGCTACTAGGCTTTCGAATAATTTTATGATTATTTTCTGATGACTTGTCCGAGTCATAGGGACTCTCTCTAACATAACTTTGTCTTTTATAAATGTCGCCATTGTTTAAAGCACTGTTTTCATTTACTGTACTTTGTAATTTTGAAAATGGTTTTCCATTGACGTTATTAACTTTGTACATGTAAACAGACTTGGGATGAAGTTTGATAGAAAGAATGTCGGAGCTATTTTCAGAAGACGAATCACCTTCGTCCATAGAATCGGCTGATTCCGACAACTCAGCATTTTGTATTGGTTTCAATTCATCTACATGTGTACTTATAACTATTGCACTATCATTTGTCTCAGTTGGTTGTTTAATACAAGTATTCATATTTAAATTTGGAGTTGGTTGGCAAGTTAACTTTCGTTTAGCTTCTTCCAAAGTTTCTTTTTTGCGTTCACGCTTTGATTCTCTTAAACATTCGTCCATTTCTTCTTGAATCTCATAGAAATGATGACACCATTCTAAAGATCTAAAGTCACGATTAAGTCCGTTTCCTTGGAAACCTAATTGATCAAGTAAAGCTTTTTCTTTAGATTTGCTGTCAGTAAAGTTAGAGCAAGAAACAGATGCTTGAAGATTATTTTTTTCGTAAGTTTTGGGTATTTTGAGACTAGAATGGGTGTTAAGATAGCTCTTACTAGATACATTAGTGTTTGTTCTTGGTCTAAATCTTGACCCAGTTGATGAATGGCTGAAAGATCGAGAAAGTCTTTCAGTACTGGATGATAAGAGGGCTGAATGCTCATCTTCATCTTCAGAAGACGGACTTTGAATCATAGTTATTGGCACATTTAGCATTGGATTCTGATCAATATTCAGCAACCCTGTTGCACTTTCAGAGTTGTCAGTTTTCTCTGCTGAGCCAACATTTTTGTCTGTTTCGTGTTGATCAAAATGAACATGATTAATATAGTCATTAGTACCATCAGTAATTGGAGCAGTGATAGTTGCTTCATATGTTTTGTCCAGTGCATGTTTCAATTCCAGAAATTTCAAGTCGCATTCTGTACATTCAGGTAGATTGACTTTTTCAATGTTTGGTGTTCTGGCCAGTGAGGATATGTCAGTATGGCTTTCTCTCCTAGAGTCAGAACTTGGTGGTGAGAGCATCGTAGCAGCAAGTGTAGATTTATTTCGTGTTTTATTATTCCGAGGGCGCATTCGGAAATGAGATCTGTCAATAGTTCTCATCATGTGTTGATTCTGCCATAATATACGAATTGTTAATGTATAAGTTAATATCATGATGATAAGAGGGACATAAAATGCAAAGATAGAACCATAAATGGCAAATTCCTTCACTGTTATCACACATGTCCTATCATTAAACACTGAACTTTCTTGTGATAAACCATAAATAGATATTGGACTGCTGATTGTAAATGAAACTATCCAGACAAATACAATTTTCACGGCCACCATTGTTTTTGTTTTGTTCCGCCCGTACTGCATCGGATATTTCAGTGTAAAGTACCGATCCATGCTCATGGTACACATATGCCAGATTGAAGCTGTACACATTAGAACATCCATCGTTACCCAGAATGCACAGAACTGGGCTCCAAGGGGAAAATAACCTGCAATGTATAAAAAGAGAAATATGTTATTAAATTTTCTGACATGAAACAAAAATATTAAGTAATGAAGGTTTTGGATACCATGAGTGTGGCAAGTTATTTAATATGTAGCATTGAAAAAAGTTAACTACTTTTTGTGACCTGTTTCAATCATTAACATAATTATACAAATAAAATAGATATAGTATAGAGATACAGTATGTGTATTTTTTGTTGTTTGCGTCTATAAATTTCTGAAATATTTATAACAAAGTTTTAACAAATGTATATTATAGACATGTCAATATTAGTTATAATTTTCAGTAGATGTAAAAAGCAACTGGAGGAATTATAAGAATTATTTTTGGAACATGGTGTGTGATTATAGATTTCTAGATTTTGTCAGTTAAGGGGTTGTCTTTTTTTTAGTTGTCAGATACAGTCAGTTATACTTTAAGGAAGCCGTGTAGGAGACACACAAATTAATTGGACAGGAGAGATGTTGTGACAGTACTATACAACATCATTAGCACTGGAATGATTGAAGATTTCTATACTGATAAATAACATTTATCAGGATGTCCTTGTCACAGCCAATCACTGTTTACAGTCTCCAGTATTTGAAATACACATTTAAGTTTTCTTCCTTTACCCTCATTTTCTCTATGTCTAACTTAATCTTTTCTTTTGCTCTCCCCTGATAAAGATTGTAATGAATTTAATGTACTAATATTTTTTTTTGTGCAACATGCTTTTTCTCTTCTTGCTTCTTGTCACTAATTAGTGAAAATTGGTTAGAAATTTTAATTTTGTTCAGTTTTTTAACATTGGTACATTTTTGCGTCATTGCAACATACTTTGTAAATTGTAACAATTGACTTTTTAACAGCTTTTTTCTCTGATTGAATTGTTAAATCTTCTATCTCTCTAGCTATAATGTGTCAGACTTAAATCTTATACCCATTAATGCACAGTGCATTAATACCCATTAATGCACAGTGCATTAACTGAGTGCAGGTATTTAAGTTACCTGCACTCCAGTTAAAGCACTGTCTGTTGATTGTTGACTCACTCACAGTTGATTGGCTACATTTTTTTGGAGTTCACTTATTGGGACAACAGAGAATGGGATATATTTATGTTGCTTGTACTTTGATTACATTTTTTTCTTTGGCTTCATATTGTTAAGTGTTTAAGAACATCAAGACACTTAACTCAGCCCCCTTGTACAAATCAGATAGCCTTGTGTTTTCTATTACATATCTTTTTGACATTGTCTTCAATGTGTGAATTATGAAGAAGTATTGTTTTACAATATTAAAACAAACAGTGCATCAATAAAATAAGATAAGTAATTGTTTATATGATATTACACTTTTCAGGTCATCTAGAAATACCATTGAAAGGCTACCATAATTATATACATCAAAGCAATATTTTAGTTCTATTATTTTTCAGGTATTCACTAATGACGATGTGCTGTTTTGTTATTTCTTTTATGTTGCAATATCCTCTTCTGAGAATGCCTTCATATAATTAACAGTTAAACAGTTTTGCTTTATTGTTTTCTCCCATTAATTTGGTTTAATGTTGTATTTATTTTGTCTAATTGTAGGTAAGTGTTTTCTACACTCAAGATTGTTGTAATTTGCTTGATGTCTAACAGTTGATAGTTGTGTAATTTTACAACACCTCATGTGAAGAAAGGGTGATAACAATGAAATACAGTTACAGGTAAGATCATTATTTACAGGTAATATTACAACAGTTCATTAAAACAAGAAGTTAATGTAATCCAAAGAGATTGAAAACTAATATGTGAAACAGTTGTATCTCAATGACGCCCTCCCTCCCCCATGATCAAATGCCTCTCAGCTAATTTAGAAAAATAATAACAGCCATTGGTACTAGCAGACAAAACCCCTCTCTATTAGTACATGTAATACAGGATATCCAACTACTGTACCAATCAGAAAAACTTAGTGAAAAGGCTATTGTTAAATTGTTATAAAGTTATTTTATTTTGATGATTCATTTCTGCAGTTAAATTTAATTAGTTTGGCAACAAGTGAACAGTTCATGTTAAGCTTATTTGTTTCTCCTTCAAGGATGGTTAGCTCCCAAGAACTGTTCTGTGATAACAGCTCCATGGTAGTAAAATTCTCATTATGTCATAAAATTTTAGCTTGACTGACAATTTGATTTCTTACACATTATAACAAACTTTTGTATTTGATGTCCCAGTAATTAATTCTAGGTAGAAATTTTTGGGACTTTCCATGTACGCATTAGTTTGACCAACTTTAAAATTTCACAAAAGTATTTATCATCATGATTACCTCCCTTGCCATTTTTAATATGGCTAACAATGTGTAAGGTTTTTATGAAACAACCTCGCCAATCAGTAACCACCCAAAATTTAACTGGCACTTATGTATCAGTTAAGGTTTATTAGTAGATATTTACAAAATTAAATTTAATTTGTAAATACATACTTATAAATTTTAACCAGCTTAGTGTTTAAAATTATTTTTATAAACAGTCGATTCACTAGACTTATTAATAGTTTGCCAATTTACCAAAGTAAATGTGTTCACGATTCATTTGAAATACTGCAGTCCTATCGGACAAAAAACTAATTTCAAACACTAAAATGCACATAAAATCTCTTAAGTCCTTTATTAGTGCTGCCCACCATGTGTGATTCTGTCCTGGAGAGGCTTTCATAAACTATATTACCCTGGCTTACATAATTTCAAAATAATTTTTCTTGTTTATAATAATTCATAGATAAGTATTTCCCATCAGCAAACATGTTTAAACTCTGATATACTCATAAATCAAGTCCATTAAACTATGATATACTTAGAAATAAATCAATCATAAGAAAGATTTATGTTTTAATGGATTTCTGTAATTAGTGAGTTAGGCTGCTGTTGATCTTATGTTTTACCCTCTTTGAATAAAAAAATATGATGGAATGCTTAACGGAAATTACCATTCAGTTTATAGAAAATTGTTTATATTAAAAGTCAGCTTTATATAGGAATTGAATGTACTTATAGTCTGGTAGCAGGGAACAATTAGAATTACATCTTAGAATTACATCAATCATTTATAAACACTCCCTACAGAACAAAGTTTGAAAGTGATTCAAGCCAAGTTTTCTTTTTACTTGTAAAATATAATGGAAAATGTTCATTTTTACAAGCAAAACAATGTTCAGAGATAGGATAGTAAAAATGTTAGACTTTAAGAAATCATTAAAATTTCAATTCAACAGGTATGGAAATAGACTTTTAAGCCTAAAAAAACAGAATTTTACATTATGATGGCATTATATCATTACACCATGTAATAGAGTTTTACAGTGATTATCTGTCACAGCATTCTTTGTTACCATGGTAATTATCAGCCTTAAAACTCCTCTCTAATTGGAAAAAGTGCCACCGTTAATTTGTGGTAGACATGCTTTCAAGACATAAATATCGTGCTTGTTTCTGTAAAAGCTAGGTTTAAACACTCTCTTAACAAAATGCTATTATCAGAATGCTATTCAACAGTGTTTGTTTTTTTGCAAACTCTTAGTGCACAGTATATGATCCCAAGGCCTCTACTGGCAATGCCACTGCATCGCTGCAGCAATACTTGTGAACATACTACACTAACGTCAGTAATACACAGTTTTTACAGTGGTTTTTAAGTCCATTCATGCTAAGTCTGATATATTTTGGTGATAAATTTAATTAAATTAGATGTATGCATTCTTGAAAAATATTGTGTGTAATTGATAGTAAACAATTTCACACAGGGGTATAACATGATGTCACATTTTGTTATATAAGTAAGTATGAAAAATGGATTAACTTTCCCTTTTACCTATAGAACTAAGTCGAGATAATCTGCCATCAACATTTTATTCTTAGCTATAAGGTCATAAAATATTTCTCTGTAATTACCAAAATGGAAACATTGTAAAAATTGTCTTTCCATTTTCTTGTCCTGATTAAAATGTCAGTGTTTGATAATGATTCAGCCTTTACTAAGGCATATAGCCCATATTCTCCATGCTCCATCATTATATAGAGACAATCATAATTACATAGAATCAAAATTTGATTTTAAAATAAACAGTAACCATGGAAACTGTGACTTGAGGGTGAGTGATAAATTTCATTTTGTATCTGTTGTATTTATAATCCCATATTTATTTGAAACATTAGACATGGTTTCATCTTTTTTATATAGAGGTAAAGTTTTCTGGGATTATGTTGTAACTGCACTAATGGAAAAATTAATGATGAATTCTGGTTTAGGTTGTGTGTTTCATTAGGAAAATGAACATTTGCACCTCGATCAATTGACTTTGATATTTGCTCCCCTTTTGTTAAGGTGGACATTCAAGTACCTTGTCTGTTAAGGAATGGCAAAGATTTGCCATACTCCTACATATATGATATTTAAGGTTTGTTTTTTAGACTCTGAATCTTATTGCAGTATAAAACCATAATGTACCTCTTCAGACAGTAATTGTTGGTATGAAATGATCCTTATATAACTTCCAACTATTGTATGTATGAGGAAAATACCATTATTATCCTTGGATAATGCTAAAGGAGCTGACATTTATTAAACAAGTAATGTAATATAACCATTTTATGTCTATTGTACAATGATCAACAATAGATGACCTTGTCATTGGACAAGAAAAAACTATCCTATTATTAAAGATTTTTTTTCTTCAGAAATCTTGAAAATGTTAATGGAGTTAATAATGAGATACCTATGTCTGTATATATATTATGAATTGGCTGTATGAGAATTTATTTGTGTTTTAGGTTTTGAGTCACATGTAATACTATATAAGTGTTGCATTATTTTGTAATTTTCTAGCTTTAAAAGTACCCATAAACTGTTATGGGTAAACTAGAATAGGCCTGTGCCCAGCTTAAACTGAAGTATTTACCCTTCTTTGAGTCATGGCTACTTTATAAACAAGAGTTTAAAGTCCAGATCTCAAACCAAGGAAAAGTTTTCACTTACTCACAATCATTTCCTTTTAAATTAAAGACAAGATGATTTAAATGTAAAGAAACCAAAGTAAAAATGTTAAGAAAAGTGCAGAAACAAAAAAGTAAAAAGTAGAAAGAAATTCAAATTAATATTTATAAACTCTTTGCTACTGAGAGTTGTATCATTAATGTCCTATGTTACTCTTTGTATGTTCATTTTAATTGTTGTAATTGATAAATAATGTAGAAAAGGAAATAATGGTCTTCTTGGAATCATTATTCATCATTGTGAACAATTATATCCTCCAGTAATCTTGTATAAAAGACAATTGTATTGGTAGGATTAGAGACATATTTTCTCCTGGTTTTAGCTCTGTTTTCATGTAAATACTCGATCTATCAGGATACTCCAAACATACTTTCTTCATTGTCAAATGATGAAAAAGATTATTGCCTTTCAGAGAAAGAAAAGATTCTGTAGTTTAGATATATGAAATATATGACATCCGTGTGTCCCGGGAGATTTGTTGAGAAAATGCTATGTTTGCATTACACTTCTTAAAGTACTGGTAATTTGAAGGTAACAATAACTTGCTCATAGAACATTACAAAGCAGTCTTGTAATTGACTCTCTGTTTTCCATGCTGTTTTATGCCCTAACCTTTGCAATTCTTGTTTTCCAAGAGTTAAATATATATGTTTATATGACTCTGTCTGAAAGGTGACATGTAAGGCTTTTTTTGTTTGTGTATAATTGCCTTTATGTAAATTCAAATTCAGTGAAAATTTTGATTATATCATGATGTTGGTCAATTTCCCCCAGTGTCCTGCTGGACTTGTTCATACTCTAATATTGGAACTGGTAATTACTGGTGTATTCACGGATAGCATTGATCAATTGCTCAGAGTTAATTAAGGAATATGGTCTGCAGTTTAATCAAGTTATATTACATTTATTTCATGGTTATATCATTTGATGTTTCAATCATTAAATTACCAAGGTAACTGGTGGGTGGATCTATGAAAACTATTTAATTAGTGATTTGTGGTCTACAAAATCATTCACCTCATTAAATTCTTACAGGTTATTCCTTTAATTAGACTTGTAAATACCTAGACATGTTTCCTGTATTATGTAGTATCTACATCAACATAGCTACTATAATTAACAAAATGTTAATGATTATTTTCAGACATTCCTGTAACACCTTTTCTTTCCTCCTACTTCTTTAGACCGATTTTACAAAATTATAATGTTAAAGTGTTTCTGTTTCTCTTCGAGTTATTTATTTGTCCAGAAAACTTTTTTGTATAAAAAAAAGTACTAAATAAATATGAATGGAAATTAAAGGAAATGAAGACAGATTTTGTTGTTGATGTTTGCTGTATCTAGATCAGCAAGAGATTGGGCTGTAAGTTCTTCCTTGATCAAAGTTCTTTCCTACATCTTTCCAAAGATTTACTCAAGGTAAGGAAGTCATGCAGACAGGCTTAAAATGTTTTGGTGTCTTTGATGCTGATTTCCAAATTTATATATGAATTAACACATATGTGTGTAAAAAGGAAGAATGATTATCTCTTGATTTGTACTTGTTTTTTGGTATAATTATTCAGCTGGCCTTGGTGTTTGTAGTTGTTGTTTTTTTTAAAGCTGCTCGCCTATTCAAAATACCAGGGATCTTGTATAAGATAGGAAAATATTTTATGAAATTGATACTGTAAAATGTTTTTTGTGATGTAGATGTTTGAGAACATGTTTTTGTGCAGGTAACATTATGAATGATGATAATCATGTTTTGCAGATGATAAAATAATACATTATATACCACAGATTAGGTTTGTTTGTTCAACTGATTACATTAGTTTTATCTGAAACTGAATATAAATATAAAAGTAGGAAAAAAAAATCTGATTTTATCATGAAAAACCATATGTTGCAAATCAAATTTTTTTATGCTTATTTACTCAATTACAGGTAAACTGTCTTTCTAAAGCTAGAATCTTTGTAACATCTGTTTATTTGACCAGCTAATTGCTTATCCCATAAGATTTCAAGGTGTTAACTTATTCCAATTAACCAACATCCCATGTGTGTGTCATTGACACTGAAGACAAACAGCTGTAATTGAAGGAAAAAAAGATAAGGCATTGCAGACTTAATTAGATAAAAATAACAGGTTACTTGTATAAACACATAATGTCTTACTGGACATAATATCTTAATGGTTACTTTAGATCTACTTTAGATTTTGGAATTGCATGACCATTGTTACCAAGATTTTTCCATCAAAATGTTTAAATTGTGCACCAAGAGTCTGGATGTCAGACTGACATGGCTTTGCTGGCATGGGTACAATTCCAATGTCAAATTCTTTCAAAGTTCAATGTTCTTGTATTGTTATCTAAGGTCTTCATTGGGAAGTTATGTATGATTTTCATGCCAGTGGCTAATTAGAATTCTGAAGAGCTTTTTTCTCTCTCGATTTCCTAGCTTTACTGATGTGTAAAGTATTGCAGATAATGAAACTGCTGTTTTATGTGATAAGATTAGGATCTAAGGCTTGTGATTGGTCAATATCAGTGTCGCAAATTTTTGTGTCATGTCCAGGAACAGATCCAGAATTTTTCAGATAGAAAGCCCATTCCAAAATAGAGAAAAATGGAATGCTTAAAGAATGGCCAAAATGACAAAATTGAAAATGTTACAGGCTCGCTTTGATTGAGCCTGTTCATGGACATTACTGGAAAGCGCAAGTCACCATCCATGCCCCCCTAGCACTGGCTTAAGCAGAATTCAACATTTAAATGAAGTCTTAACATGAAATCCACCCAGAAAAATAAGGATAACAGACACAAATGATTCAGGATACATGTATACCAAAAGATGAAATAAATGATTGCAAGAACACTTCTAAGAAATAGGACCTGCATTTCGAAAAATAAAAGTCAGTAACCCCAGTATCATAGCATCAATGTACATAAGGCAATAAACTTGATAATAAACATTTTATTCACAGTTACATTAAATCATAACAAAATGGAAATAGAAATAATTCTGGAGAAATTGCAAAAAAATCTTTATGTTATTTTGAAGACTTGAACAAGTAAATTCTGTTTGAATGTTATGTTGCAAAAATTTAACATTTTTGTTGTCTGTATTGTATCATATTATAATACATATAGCAAGTTAAAGTGAAGTATCTGTCAATCAGTATTGGTTTTGTACATTAAATATGTCAGTTTTCTGTAAGCTTATTGAAATAGTTTTGTTATTTCATGTTATATAACAATTTGTAGTACTTAATACAGAAATGATGAGCTTTAAATTATTAAAGTGACATGTCAAATTATAAAGTTAACATTTTGCCATAATTTCTTCAATTTGATAATTTTCTTCGCATGAACGATAAATAACTCATGTGGGCATAGGAAATTTTTGTTGTAAATATGCATCGAAATTAATTTTATCCATAAAAAGAATGGGGCAGTCTTTATATTTTAGACAGATTTATAAATATCCTTAACATATTCCAGTATCAACTGTTGGTCAATCACCATTATAACATTTACTCTTTTGAAATGAGATTCCATATTCACTGTCAGTCTGTATTCTCACTTGTATAACCCATTAATAGAAGCACCAAGTAATGTGACTCTTGATTTAACACATCTCTAAAATAATAATCGGTTTCAATTATTCTCTAATTTCATTTTAATAGCATCATTATTGATGTAAAAGCTTGTCACATATTTCAACAGTAATGTAGTAACAAATACAGAAAGCATCAAATTTCCCTCTCCCCCCACCCCACCCCCGTTTATATGCTTTGATTACTGCTATTATATTCAGAATATGGGGCTTTGATATTATAATATATAAGTAACTATGTAGTATAAAAAATGGTAAAATTGTTTGATTAACAGAAAAGTGATACAACATCCCACTCTTTAATAATAAATATTTATAAACAATAGAGATTTATGGTGATATATATACTATAAAGAGGATAGTTATTTTTGTTCTTGTTTTTTTGTATGAGGAGAAGAATAAATTGAAACATTAAATCATTGCTTTAGGCAGGTTTTCGTGTAGGTTAAATGAACAACAGATAGCTGGGGTTTATTGAGTTATTTTATACATAGTTTAAGAGACTATTCTGACAATTGTACTGCTATTTAAGGCGGTCGTAGGATGGTTCTGAAATAATCATATTTTCTCTCGTAAACTCAATTTGTCTAGTATGCAAATTATTTTTACTAGGTACAATAGAGTAATATTTGTACCGATTGATTTTTGAAGGTTTTCCACAAATATCTATCTTATTAAGTCTAAAAAAGCTCAAGTGCTGTTGTTTAGCTTCTATTTTAGTCTATTTCTTGGTTTAATGAAGCTGAAATCATGTTGTTTGTGATGTTCATATTTGCATAAATGTTATTTATAGGTTGTAATATATGGTAAAATCATAGAAAAAAATCATTGCTTATTTATAATTCAATACACATAAATTGTCTCTGTCTATCAGTCTGGTTTTTTTTCCTTAGCAGAAATACTTTTTCATCTATATTTGTAAATATTTTACGATCTCCCTATCAGAAATTCTTCATTATCTTTAAAATCTGAGATTCCCAAATCAGAATTTAAATCAGTTGTTTTCATTTTTAAATTATGCATTTATCATTAGAAAATTATGCATTTATCATTAGAAAACACCCACAGTGGCATGAAGATTTCTCTTTTGTTTTGGCAGCCAGTAAAATGAGGAAAGTATTTAATTGACTTATCTACACGATTAATTATGTTAGGAGTCAGATAGCATCTTATAATAAAGCTAGAACTAAAACGTCAGTCTACCAGGCAAACAGCCAGACTGTCTTAACCTTACCTTTCCTATGTCTTAATTTCTTACATATTTTATGTGTTCTTTAAGCAGGTAATACTGTTTTATTTAGCTAATTGACAAATTCTAATTGCCCAATTGATACTAATTTATATACTTGTTTGTAAGTTAATGTCTCTCTGTAGAAGATGATTGAAACTAAAATTGTTTCATATTCTCAGTGAAAGAGCTGAAAATATCTTTAAGCTTTTCAATAAAAAACATCAAGTATACTTTAGTTGTCATTTGCTGAACAGTGTTTTTTCATTTCTGTATAAGTACTTAATTAATGCATTTTTGCACCAAGTTATTGTCAGCTAATAGCAATAATGATTGACACAGTACTTGTAGACAAATGTGAAAAAGCAAATGTCTTGAAATTCAGATGAACAGTTAAATTTCTTTGTTACAAGGCATTATAATGGTTTACTGTTATATAAAAGTAAGCTTGTTTGTGTCTGACTTTGTGGCAATTAAATTAGTGTTACTGTGAAACCTAAATATTTATGTATTATTCTAAATTCAATTTAAATGCTTAAAATTTACGTCATAACTAATGTGTTCAAAAAAGACACATAAAGTAGCATTGTTTTATAAAGACAATGAATAATTTATTATTCATAACTTTTGCAATAAATTAATTATTTATATCACCAATTCTACCCTGTATTATAGTAAAAATAGTGCTACTGTTATAGTGTAAAGTTTGTACAGTCTTGTAAATTATCTACTGAACTTGTTACTTAATCTGTTAGAATGCTTATTGTTAAGCACATTATGATGCCAATATATTTTTATTGGTCATAAAAATACCACAAATAAGTTTGTTTTTTCTTGTTTAAGAGAAAAGATTTTATTGTTGTGCTTTTTGAGTTTTAGTGTTGAATATTTTAAACATTGATGTTCATAGTTAGATACAAATTATGATTTTATGATGTCATATTTGGGAAATTGATACAAATTCTGGAATTGTTCGTGATAATATGATTTGAACCCACTCAAAACTAGGCAATAAAATCGTTTTCAGCTCTTTATGTTTGAGTTGATATATGGAATTGAGTTTGTCTGTAGAACTTAATGGTTTTATTTTATTGTTTCATGGTAAAATCCATGACAGTAAGGTGTATGTTGGTTTTTTTCCCACTCTCATTTGGTGCAAAGTTAGCCCTGTTTGCCAATACAAAAAGTATCTTCAGGTTTCTTTTTTACAATTTTATTACTTTAGTCCACAATCATGGCAAACAGAGAAATTAAACTTTGAATTTTCAGATTGTAAAGATTCTGTAAAGGGGTTGGTGTGGATAGGAATTGTAAAAGGGGAGATGTTAGTGTGGGACGTGTTGGTGCTGGGGCAAGGTATGAGTAAAAACTGTTGTTAAAGTGAAGATGTTCGAGAAGTGGGGAGGGGTGTAGGAAACTTATCTTATTAATAATGATTTAACCAACACAAAATCTGAAGTACATAATGTACTGAAGTGTAGATTGTATGATGTTGAACAGTCACATTGTAGTAATTACTATAATATGTTTGAACTATACAATAATCATGGGTTGTGGTATGTTATGTAAATATTTATGATCATTCTTCAAGCATGCAAACAAATATGCACTTGGCAATGATTTCCTGGATTGTGCACAAGAATAATTGTTAATGTGCTTTAACAAAATATGTGGTGGTTTGGTGCAGTATTTATTTGGTATTTCATTGTTTTCTTAATGCAAGAATCATGCTTTCATGATTTTAAGATTTATAATTATGTATAAATATATATACTAATGGAATAAAGTTAAGCAAGTTTGAAAATATATTACTTTGGAGTACATTCAGCGAGGAAGAAAGCATGAAATCAAATATATGGCACACATTTTGATTGCAGTTGATATACTTCATTCATATGATATTACTAGATAAAATGGAATGGTGAATGGTCTTACTGGAAAGAACATTAAAGGGGTCGGCCAAAAAAGTCATTCCAGTATCAATACCTTGTGTGCCCACCATCAACAGCCAAAACTATAAAACATCTTCGTTGCATGCTGCAAATGTATGCATGACATGTGATTTTCGTTCTTTATGTCATACTCTGCTTGACATTTAACAAGTTTATATACATAGACACAATGGGTTATGATGACCAGTGTTCAAAAACGTGTTTTACTTCCTTGCTGTGCATTAAATATCAAATGTGTAATCAACTTACTAAACTTTTTTCCTTCAGTATATAAATATAAACTTGATGAAAGCGCATAGGCAATATCAAACTTGTAATGTCCAATAATTGTTTTTTGTTAAAAACTGAAGAAGGAAATGTGGCATTACTTAGATACATAATTGGGGATTTTCGATGAAATTGTCAATTTGGAAAATGTATTTATTTTCCCTTCTTTTATGCAAATGAAATCACTCAGGTCTTTTGTTATATTTTACAGAAAGTCTTTTGATGACTCTTAGCATCATGATTTCTTCTAGCATGATTTAGATCTTTCCAACTTTTGTCATAATGTAACAATGTGCCTTCTTCCATTCATAAGTTTTTTGATAGGACAGTTATTATATAGCAATATCTAAAGAATGTTCATAATCAAGAGAATTGTTTCCTTGTAGTTCCATTATAAGAGATATGATTGGAGATAATTTAGGGCCTGATCTGACACCATTATCACATAGATTGTCTGTAACTGCAACATTAAAAACACCAGTAATGTGCTTCTATTTGTGGTATTTCATCTAAATTGTTGTCTGGCATTATAAGAACCAGAACAATCTATTATATTATTTATATATACCCTGATACAGTATCCAGGTCATTGCTGATAACTGGTCACATTTTACCAGAAAAGATAAGCCAACAATTTCTAGTTTGGCTGAAACAACTAAATCTATCACAATTAACTACAGTTGTTGTATATACTGATCAAGCTTTTGTGATTTGACCATTTATGTTGGAGTTACTGCCCTTTCTTTGCCTGTGCTCTTATGGGTGATTTGTGATTCAATCATAGTTGACAGAAAATTTTTGTTACAATTGTTTCCTCACTGCCAGACTTGTATAAACATTTGAGCAACTATTTGATTTGTTTTCTGATTTTCTGAGCAACAGTTCATTTATACATCTAACATTTTTATAATAGACAATAGTAAATAATATGCTTATCATTTTTGCATACTGAATAATTAAAGTAAATATAGTGAGCTATGACACAATACTTGCTGACTGAACTGCTATAAAGTGTTGCACCCTTTATTGTCAACATCATTACTAGATATTATGTTATCTATACAATATCATATAAAGTATGAACTTGTCAACAAAAATATACTGTATCAAGGGTCAATTAACTTAATTAAATACAACAATTAACTTGTTGTTGACAATTACCCATATGATTAATATAAAATGCCATACAAATTCGTTCAGTTATATTTCATTTTATCTTTGATAATCTCCCTTTTCTGAACAGAACATATTTTGATGTGTTATTAAAGAAAAATGACTCATATTATGTCTTGCACCAAAGCTTTTATCTGTACTTTGGACAAAACAGGTCTGAGAGTTCAGCTAATACTGACTTTTGATGGAATTTATTTCACCCTGTTAAGATTATTTTTAAGATAATTATTATCTTGTTCTCTCAGAGAATCAGTGTTTTCTTCTTCACACATTTTCTAAAGATGCAATGGTAATTGCATTTAAAAAATTGGGTTTAACATTAAATGTTTAACACTCTCGGGGGTTTTATTTTCTGTTTTGAATTGCTACTGAAACTCAAAGACTCTGTAACAGACAATAGTTTATACATAAAAAGTTACAATTTAGCTTTTTTGTTGGTAAGATAATTTATATTTATATGTGCAGTTAAGACAGAAGAACAGTCATAAAAATCCTTTCACAAGCAATATAGTCATAGACAGAATATAGAACAGTAACCTTAAAAAATGCTGAATATGGCAACATAACTATGTTTGTTAGAGATAATACAAGGGCATCATGTCATTCATATTATTTCCCGTCTTTTTTTTTGGACACAAGGTCATGGTTATATTGTCAGGGAAAGTATAAGGTAATCTTAAATGCTTTAGGTGAAAACATCAGCTGTTAAACTTAAATGATAATTTAAATATTTTCAAATGTGGGAGGAAATTGTAGCTATAAAAATATTGAGAAATTAAAACCCTTTCATTTTTGGAATCTGCGTTTGTTAAAGAACAAATGGTCATTAATCTGTGTAAAAGTCAACAAGTGAGGTTATAATTAAAGTTAGTTAACAATAGGACAGTTCTGTTACACAATGTAATTGACTGTTGTAAAGTATAGGAAAACAATGAAGGATTTGATTATAAAACTTGAACAAACAGTCACTGAAGAAAAGTTATAGTTCATCTATCATTTATTTTGGGAAGTGTATGACGCTTGTAAAATAACTATGTTTGATATGGAATTTTGTTTTAATATTTGTATTTAAAATATCATATGTTAAGTGTGTTTGAGACACTTTTGCAGCTGCATTTATATAAAAGATACTAATTTGTAACAGATACCAGTGCAATGAAGTTGTGTGCTGTGTGGCGACATTTTGTTGTGTTTTTGTCACGATTGACGTCATTCGGTGTAAACTGATATTTCTTGTTGTGACAGAAGGAAAGCATTGTGCTATCTATTAAAAATAGAAATTGCTTCTTTTTGAATGAAAGGTGCTAATTTTTGTTTCCATTACGTCATTTACAACATTGTATTATGATTAGGAATATTTCTGGTTTCAGAGATATTAGCAAAAAAGAAATTTTTTCTCTTGCAATTTTAGAATTAGGCTCATAGTTCCATTTAAAAGTGAAGAAAACAAATATCAAAAGAATCTGTTGAGCTTTACTGAAGTTTTTTGTTGGAATGTCTCATACTTTTTAAAAATAATTTGCTATTTCTGATAAAAATAACCTTGAAAGTTTTTTATATGACCAGTATTACAAAAAATGATACAGAACATTTTTAGCAGCTATATACTTTTGTTGAATATAAACCTAATTTTGAAACTAAAAGAAATAAGTAGCTTAAAATACAATTCCCACATCCCTATACAAAATTGATATGTTAAATTAGCAATAGAAAGATGAAGGATACATTTTCATCTTGAAATTAGAACTCCTGTAAATTTTAATGTACATCAGTTGCAGCTTTATTTGTTCTCATTGCAATAAACACAGTTTGAGGTTGATAAAAAGCTCTCAATTTATTGATACATAATTGGATAATATTTGTTTTTATTTGTGTATTGTGTATTGATTCAACACTTCATCATGTACACCTTGTCATTTTAATGCTGCCTATAACCTGTTATAGCTGCCCTGTTGACAATCATACATTTTGTATTCTCTTAACAAACTCAGTCAATATGTTTAACAGCTCAAGTTGTAACCATCATTCCATTCATTAGTATCTCCTATCAGTAAAATCAGAAGAGGGATATTGAAATGCCATTGCAATTGTCCAAATCCATCCAGTGGCACTCCCACAATTTAAGCTTCAAAGCTCGGCTAATTAAGTAAGCAAAACTTCTCAACATTTATTTAATTTTTTGGTGAAGAATTCTATTGTCCCTTTGTCCAATGGTATTAAGGATACCTAGATAAGTGGTTATAGAAACATGATAAATTCTCTTTAATGGCTGAAAGTGCATTGTGTAGAACAAGAAGTCAGGGACTCATAGGCAGAAAATGTTTTCATTTTAGTACTGGACTGCTATGATTTTTCTTTCGTAAATAGGGAAAAGTTGTTGAGCATCATTTTGATATTCCTGTTTGATCTAGAATATTGTTTACCCATGCACAAAATTTCTCATCAGTATAAAATAACTTTCATTGATACTGGGGTTGGCTTAATTTTGCCAGGCATTAGTTACAGCTTAACCTAACATTGGATAATAGAAAATACCATGTTTTATGGTTTACCCGATAGACATTTTGCCATCTTATCTGTTCCTAATGAAGGTTTGATGAGGCACATTTTGCGCCAGTTTTTATTGTGGAAGAAAAGTATATCTATCATTCTTATATACAGATATTGGACTTTTCTAGTGAGAACCATTATAATATATATATTTGTTTACAGTATAATTGTAAAACAATTATACATACCCATGCAATCCTTTGAGCAATAACTAAAAAATTGCATGCATTATGTCACTCACTTGATTGTATTATCTTAAAGAACAAGGCTAACCTTCCAACAATTTGACAAGATTTGGTACAGCTTTCCTCAAATTTAGAAGTATCTAAAATTGCAGCATTATAATGCCAAAGATAAAAACCAAAGCCAAACTGCACATGCTTGCAGAATGCCAGATCTTTTACTATCTGCTGCAAAAATTGAGATTAAAGCTGCATGCCTCCATATGAGCCAAAATATGTCTGAGAAAAATGCACTAAGATTGAAAGAAAAGTAAAAAAGATTCAAGACACAAGTAATTACATGGATTGTAAATGCCATTTGTATTAAAAATGTGTAAATTACTTCTTATGTTCACTTCAGAATATTTAACATTTAAATACACAAATCTGGAGGCATGCAGCTTTGAGCCAGCAGTCTAGAGTGTAAGACTACATGAATGTGTATAGTCATTACTTTATATTGGTGGAATTGGGCAAGCCATTATGATGGCAACAGTCAAAATCTATGAAATATTGAACTATATAAAACATTATATTACATTTATACTTAATTATGTTTCAGTTTTTGTGAAATTGTTTAATGACTTACAAAATAATAGTATTATACCAGCATCACGGTTCTCATTATGTTGTGAAGGTAGACCTAATATTCTCCATATTTAAGAAGTTGCCATAAAGGATACATTAAGTAATGTAAGCCAATGTTGAATTATCTCCTTAACAACCAAACTATTTTTTGTTTCATATAAAAAGATACATAAAAATTGATAGTGAAATAGATGAATTCAAGAAAGAAGAAAATATAGTAGTTTTATTAAGACCTTTAAAATATTAGAATATTAATTTAATAAAGCCACAGGTGGGATTGACATTTTTGAACTACCATAATAAAATCAAGTGGCATATTGAAATTTTAAAGAAAAAAAGTAGGGATGGCAACGAGTACCAAAATCAATACTCGAGTACTCGGTCAATTTTCCGATCGAGTACTCGGTTACTCGGATGATTTCCAACAATCTTCAAAGTTTAATGACACAATATCAACACCGTCTTCAGGCTACTTTCGGTTTCTATTTCAATTCACAGAATTCGTATCTATAAATAGGACTGCAAGGGAGGTAACTTAGAAAAAGGTCCAATAAGCAAGTTAAATCAACAGCATGATATGTTTATTAACTTCATTTAATGCATATCAAGTATTTCTGGATTTATATGCTTAAAGAAGAAAAGGGAGTTACTCTCCTTTATTGAGTAAAGAAAAACAACGTATAATTGGGTCTAATTACAACCTTTAATCTAACATTCATAATAACAAGCCGGCCCTGTACTGTTTTCAAAACGGTTACCTTAAAACAAGTTTCGGCTACAAACTGTTACACAATTAAAGGTCATTAAATATCATAAGAGGCCGAATGATGTAAGCGACACAGGTGTTCAATCCCATGCGCGTGTCAAACTGTTGATCACTCGTTATGTTTACGATATAATTTTCGCACCTCTTCAAGGATGTTTTTATTGTATTTTACAGGTATTTATGAAGATACATGTATATCTCCGAATTTCTGAACTAATTGGACACCAATCTCATTAAATCTAAAATAAATAGAAATTTTATTTTTTTTCCCCGAGTAATCGAATATCAATTTTGTTAACCGATATTCGGACGTTCGATCGAGTACTCGGTTAACCAAGTACTCGTTGCCATCCCTAAAAAAAAGTTTTGTTTCAACCTTGGCTGTGTTCCTCAAGTATTGATTTTTATCATATTATCATTTTGTTTTATTCAATAAAGACCATATTGCCTTTAGGTTTTGATTGATTTTTATGAGGACTGTAGGAGTCAATTTTAAAGTTTTTACTGGAATGAGAAGATCTTGTTATCAATTATAACCAGTCCTGGTTGATTATAAAATGTATAAAATAGATAACCAGGATCAGATGGGAAATTTTGATAGAACAAAATTTCTCATAGAAAAGATGTGTTTATTAGCAATAAGCTAAAATATCCACTGATGAAATATTTTATTACATTTTTGATGCTGCTAGAATTTTAAGTAAAAAAAAGACTGAGATAAATTTCAGGCTGGAGTTAAAATGAATTTCATGATAGATAGCAAAATATCTTGTTCTTTCTTTCTAGAATTTTATGGTCAGCTTATTTTAAGATTTATTTTTTTATGATTGTGAAAAGGAGTCATTTGAATTTTTATAATATATTATTTAAATGATTTTAGATAAATATAAGAGTTTCCTTTGTCTCTAAAAGTTAATAAAACCTGAGTATCCTGTAATGTCAGACTGTAATGACGGACTGAATGCTTCTGATAATTTCTTATTTTAATGACTTTTTTTAAACATTAAAATAATTGTTAATGAGGATTATATAGAGGATATTTGTTAAGTTCAGTGTAAGATCGGAATATATTTCACCGAGTGAGCACCAAAAGGTATATTTCACGAGTGGCACAGCCACAAGTGAAATGTGAACTTTTGGTGTTCACGAAGTGAAATATAATCTATTGAATAATAATTGTTAATGAGGATTATAATTTATTGAATATAGTCATGTCTGCTTGTTTTTTTTTTGTACTGGTATATAATTCTATTTTAGAAGTAAAATTAAAAGTCTTTTTTATTGTTATCTATATAACATTACAATAAAATGTAAACCAATCCCACAAAGAAAACTACTCCCTAACAGTATTGATTCCTTTTAAAACTTCAAATTCAACCTCAATCTTAGTCTAATGGAAGTGAAATTGTAAATAAATTTAATGGTATAATTTGCCAAAATAGCTGTCTTTTTAAGTGCCAGGGTTTTTATTTCTAGAACTTCCTCAAGATTAAAAATAACTGTGTTTTCATCTAATGCAAAGCTTTATATTAATTTCTTTTCTACTGTGATCCCTCCCCTCTTCCCTTATTTTTCTTGTTTTTTGGAATGTCAGCTGCACTGGATATGTTTATATGTTACACTGCCTTTTACAACATTGTCTGCCATGTGGAGAGGAGATGAAGTAAAGGAGGAAGTTAGGGAAATTAGTGAAGGCAATCAGACACTCATGCTGCTTTTAATACACAGATTTCTGTCTTCAACAAATTGATTAAAAATATGAACAGTGAACTTAAAATTGAGAAAATCAATGTAATCTGTATAGTCAAAAAGCATTGTTGTTCCTCTGTGTACACTAAAATTTATACAAGAACCTAATACATTTGTAATATGAAAATTCAATGTTAATTACTTTGGAAATGAGGCTTTAGGTCATATTCCTAATTTGACCTTCATTGTAATGCGTATCTGATTTATACAACTCCTGTAGTCATTTTGCAGAGTTGCTGCCCATTTATAATTTCAAGGGAGGGAAATATTCAAAATTATTTTTATTTGGTTTTCTTTATCATATTTTCTGTTTCTATTCCATTTTACATCTTACCCATTGCTGTAAGTGAAACTATACAATATTGACCCTGTTCTTTCAGTAAAATACAACAGCAACCTTGAAGTCATGTCTGACTTTTCTTTTCTAGTCTCAGAAAACTTTCTCATGTTTTGCTGGAATCAAGTTTTAACATCTCCTTGCATATGACCTTTTCAACTTGCTACTTATCAGAGGATGTAATTGAAATATCAAGCAGACAAGTTCATCCATCAGGAGATATTTGCAAATCTATCATTCATTTATACTCATTGATATATCCAGATAATATTCCATTAATATGTGCTTTCCCACCAAACCCCACTTTCCATAACCCATCTCTCTATCTCACTCTAATTATAATTCTTTATTGAACAGAAGTTTCCTTACAATATTCGGTTAATATTCTCCTGCATTGACAAATTTAGATATAGACAAGTGTAAACAGTATGGTTTATGTATATTCATCTATAGTAGACAAAATCATTTGTCATTGAGATCATAAGAATAATATATTTGCATTACATAAAATGGTTATTCTTTTTCTCTTTGACAAGGCACATCAGATGATGTGCTAGATTGCCTACAAGATCATTATGTTACAGTGCAAAAGGTCCGTGTGAACTATTGTTGACAGGATCATCTTATGTTTTGAATTGTAACTGGTTAGAAAGTTTGACATTCATTCTGAGAAGAAAAAAGGTGCACATGCAGTGTTGCATTATTGGTAAATTTACAGTTTAATACTATGGAAAAGTAAAATATAAAATAATTACAGAGGAAATAAGACTTTTTTTGTGCCAAGCCCTTCAGATGTTATGCAATGAATAGATCATTGTTATGATATATGAAAAGATGCTATCATGGTCTTATGTCTACTAATTTCATTTCATTGGAATTTTATCCAGAGTTATCTTCTCCAAATCTCAAATTGTCTCTCCCGGAAACAGCTTCATAAATGAAGAGATTAATGTGTCATAATAAAACAAGATATGCAAGAATATAAGACTAATGGGTTACATTCTGCACCTACATCATAGCTATCAGACTTACTGGATTTATTCTGCATCTACATCATAGCTAAAGACAAGACAGAGTAGGAGATCCCGGTTGTGAAATTTGGGGATATCAATACAAAAAAGTGAAATTGAACAGCCAAATTTATAAACTATGGTCTGGCCTATATTATTTAAGGCACAATACAGTAGTGACATAGACAAACCATTTAATATCTTCTCTCCAGGGCTAGTGGATGACAGAATGGTTTGAATAAGATTTATCTGAGGAACACACAAAAAAAAACAACAACAAGTTTTAGAAATTTTAAGATGAATTTCTTTAAAATGTTACTTTTTACCTTTAATTATTAGAAATTATAATATTTATTCTCATTAATTCATGCTAATTAATTCATGTCCTAATTGTAATTAAATTCATCTTAAAAAACAGCATAGAAGTAGGTATATTTACATTACTGGCTGCTATAGCTATATATTTGCACCTGATTAGTAAAGGTAGATTGTAGGCAGATACTTGTAGATTGGAGGAGCTGATACTGATTGAATCATCAGTTAACAGGCGTAGACAGCTGATAAATTCATCAGTTTTTTACTACAGACAACATTAAATATTATTTAGTCAGATGTTCATCTGTGTGTCCTCCCACTACAGCCTGTATCTAACCACTTTTCTAACAGAGTGTACCTGAAGACCCATGTTTGTTTTTGTTTTGTTTAAAGTTCTACCAACAATTTTATAAGAATGTTCCCAGTACTAATGTCAAGTGAATTATTTTTTTTTGTATTTTTTAACTACAGTTCAAAGTTCTGTAAAATTTCCATTGATTTATTGTTTCATACTTTTCTTAACCAACTAATAGGTGCCAATTGAATCAGTAATTGACAGGTTCTCAAGTTTGATAACTCTTTTGATCTGTTTCAGTTCATGCTTATTAAAACAATACAGACTGGTTTCAGGTTCTTGTACAATCTGTGTAACTAGAAGCTCTAGAGACCGAATAATGCTAGTTATCTATATTGCTTTTAAGATAAGGGCTTTTAGAACTTTGCTCTTCTGTGACTACAAAGGCCTTGCTCTACAAATTCAGGAACATGTAGCAAAATAAAATAATTGTTTGAACTTTTTATGAATGGTTGAAATGTTTTATCTAGAGAGCCAAATGTTATTAGATTTAATGATTATTTTTGAATTATGAAGGTGAAAGATGAGCATGTTTCCCTTGTGAAATAGGTGAATTGAAATGAAAATTCCTAAAGTATTTAAATTAAATGAATGGTTTTAATTGACTGAAATGAATGTTCTATCTGATTAACAGAAGACAGTCAAGGTCAAAGAAAATAATCCCTCTAACAAAACAAGATAATCTCAAAAAGTATGACACACTGCGATACATATCTGTACTAACATATTGCAATATAATATTATATAATTTAAATCTAATAAATGTAGCATGAGAAGAAGTTAAAAACATTGAGTATTGTCACAATATTAATTTGCCCCATGTACCAGTACTTATATAATGTTTACCAAGTCTCTGTGAGACCAGGATAAACAAAAGTACAACAGTAATACTATAAAGGTGCATGTTTTTTTGCAAACATTTGTTGGATGTGTCTATGCTTCATCAACTACCAACATGTTTCAGGCTCTAAATTACCTTGATGTTCATGCCTTATCTTTTTTATATTTTTTTATTAACAAGCCAAGTTTGTTTTTGATGAACATTTTTTGCAACATTTGATCCACCCAGTGTAACCCATCCTTATAATGTTCATACCAGTACTTAAAAGAAATAGATAAAAGTACATTTTGGAGTAGGCAGTTTTAATTAGAAACAATTGTGATAAAGATCGTGTAGTATTCATTAACTTTATCTTGTTTCTATGAAATAATTCTGAGGTAAATAGAGAGATTCTGTAGGGGGAAATGACATGAAGTGTCCAATAGATGCCAATTGTTAAAGCAGTTAATGACTACCCTTTACAGACAGTCAATGAGTGGAGAAATCTCAGGTGTCAATTAGTTTAAGTTAAAAACAATACATGTATGATGTCTGTTCTTTAAATGAATTTAACAAGACATATTTTTAACCAGGTTTTCAATTTTGAAAATCCTGGTTATTAGATTGGGGTATGGCGGGCGGATGGGCGGGCGGGCGTCAAACGAAATTGTGTCCGCTCTGTAACTCTTCAACCCTTTGAAGAATTTTGATGAAACTTCAGACAAATGTTTACCACATCAAGATGACGTGCAGAACGCATGTTCCGCATGGCTGGCTCCAAGGTCAAGGTCACAGTGACATTAACATTGAAAATCCTGTCCGCTCTGTAACTCTTCAACCCTTTGAAGAATTTTGATGAAACTTCAGACAAATGTTTACCACATCAAGATGACGTGCAGAACGCATGTTCCGCATGGCTGGCTCCAAGGTCAAGGTCACAGTGACATTAACATTGAAAATCCTGTCCGCTCTGTAACTCTTCAACCCTTTGAAGAATTTTGATGAAACTTCAGACAAATGTTTACCACATCAAGATGACGTGCAGAACGCATGTTCCGCATGGCTGGCTCCAAGGTCAAGGTCACAGTGACATTAACATTGAAAATCCTGTCCGCTCTGTAACTCTTCAACCCTTTGAAGAATTTTGATGAAACTTCAGACAAATGTTTACCACATCAAGATGACGTGCAGAACGCATGTTCCGCATGGCTGGCTCCAAGGTCAAGGTCACAGTGACATTAACATTGAAAATCCTGTTTACATGATTTTAACTTGATTTGGCAGTCAAAGGTCATATCATCTTTGGAGGTAATTTAAAAAAGATATGATATATTATTTCATGTCTACTTTGTAACTTGTTTTTCATTATACAGAATTATCAATATAATTATAGTGAACAAATTCTTCTGTGCTGAACTCGTCCTACATTCAAACTTTCACAGAAGCTTTGTCATCAAGCACCCTGGCACATATTGTCGGGGTTTTGTGATTGGATAGTTTTTGACCTAATTATGGCCCTTTGTTTTTTTCCTTATACATAATATTATAGTGAACACTTCTTCAGTGGCAATTCCTCCTACATTATTCATGTTTTACATTGCACATAGTTACATTGTTTGTTGCTTGTATTTGTATTTCAAATACAACATATTTATCTACAATGGTGATAATTGAAAACCTGGTTTCATGGCATTGCCATGTTTCTTGTGTTAATATGTAACATTGAAGTTAAATTATCAAGGTAAGATGCAATATTGTAGAAATATTATCATTGTCAGATGCAGGTAAACTATCAGATTTAGATGCAATATGTTAGGTAAACTATCACTTTTAGATGCAATATGTTAGGTAAACTATCATGTTTAGATGCAATATGGTAGGGAAAATATCGGGTTAAGATGCAATATGTTAGGTAAACTATCAGGTTTAGATGCAATATGTTAGGGACATAATCAGGTTGAGATGCAATATGGTAGGTGAATTATCAAGTTTAGATGCAATATGGTGGGTGAATTATCAGGTTTAGATGCAATATGGTGGGTGAATTATCAGGTTTAGATGCAATATGGTAGGTGAATTATCAAATTTAGATGCAATATGGTGGGTGAATTATCAGGTTTAGATGCAATATGGTGGGTGAATTATCAGGTTTAGATGCAATATGGTGGGTGAATTATCAGGTTTAGATGCAATATGGTAGGGAAATTATGGTAAGATGCAATATGGTAGGGAAATTATCAGGGTTAAATGCAATATGGTAGGGAAATTATCAGGCTTAGCTGCAATATGGTTGGTGAGTTATCAGGTTTAGATGCAATATGTTATGGAAATTATCAGGGTTAAATGCAATATTGTAGGGAAATTATTAGGGTAAGATAAGATGCGATATAGTAGGGAAATTATCAGGTTTAGATGTAATATGGTAGGGACATTATCAAGGATAAATGTAAAATTGTAGAAAATTATCATGCAATATAGTAGGAAAATTCCTTGATAATTTACCTACCATATTGCACATTCTGTCTTGAACTTGATTTATACTCGGCATGAAATATCTGATAGTTGGTTTCTTGCTTATATTTCTTGCGAAAATATTAGGAAGAAAAGGAAATTAAGGAAATAGATAAAAGTTTTGGTGCCAGATTACCAGGTGTATACTGTACAGCCCACAGATCTCTTAATTATTACATATATCTGCCCCATTTATAATGGCTCATTTAGCTTTTGTAAAATGTGTTTTTTGTGATAAAATTAGTTTAAGAAGTCATTATGTTCAACATGTGAAAAATGTGTTTTTAGGTCCTGCAAACCTTCATGTTATGCCATATGTCAAATATGTTATGAAGTTGCTTTGGTAAAAGTTATATTTAGGGGCCTTAACCCTACTGTAATATTTGAGTGGTTTTAAAAATGTTTGATAAAATTGGTTAATAATAAAAAAAACAAAGTTTGAAAACTATCAAAGATATTGTTCTCATTCTTGGTATATTTGCTTCAGCTTATAATGTACATCTGCATGACAAGGAACAAGTGTTCAGTATTTCTAGAATTATTTCCCTTTTTCTTTATGTAGGAAATGGATAAATGTGAAATAGTATCTAGATATAAGTATTGTGTATTGAGTGATTCTTGGTTGAGATATTTGTACAAATAAAGTTGAATATATAAGATATACATGATTGTATACAAATACATAGGTATTGTAGATATGGATATAAAATTAATGCTTCACGTGTCTCAATGATATAGTGTACATCATAAAAATGAATGATAGCTAGATTGGACAACAAAAATATTATATTAAGGAAAAGAATCAATAAAAATGAACATACTATGAATAAATTAAAAGAATAAAGTTAAATAAACAAATTCATGAATGAATTAATGAGTTAATTAAATGATAGAATAGAATAAATCCTGAAAATGAATAAATATTTGGTTTGAAAATTTAATTTAAATTCAAAGAAAAGAGGTAATAAAAGAATTGAGTTTATAATGAATTAATTGCTAAAAGAAATGGAGTGATTGTTAATGAATTCAGAATTTAAACTGGAATATGTCAATGATATAAATGTATTTAATAAAGAGCATGTGGCTAGTAAAGAAATTAGTAAAATACCCACCATAGATCTCTACAACCATTCCAAAAGGCATGACAATAATGGAGACAAGGAAGTCAGCGATGGCGAGGGACATGAGGAAATAATTTGTCATATTCTGTAAGCGACGCTCCCAACACACAGCCAGGCACACAAGTAAATTTCCTAAAGCTGTACATAATATCACAACAATGAGGGCCAGAAGCCCCCATTTCACGCTTGCCCCAGGCACCGGTATACATGTACCATTAAAACATGTGTCATTTGATTCAATGGAACTGCCATTCATTCCGTACATCATCGGTACTACACTCCACATTTGTAATATCCAATAAATAAATTCCACTCTTTACTTATCCGGATGTTTCAGTATTTGTTCCTTTCCATTATGAATTGAAAAACAAGGAAATCCAGAATTTAATATCCACACAGTGTTGTATTCCTAGTTTTTTTCAATAACTTTATTGTAAATCAATGGTAAAATAACTGTCCATGTTTATAGTTGATGCTTTATGATAGAATTCAGGTATTTTTGGATTTATTTCATTTTCTGTAATAAATAGAAGAAAAAGAAATTTCTTTTTAAAAATGATAGTGTAATTTCTTTGGATGCAAAATATATTTGTATCATAAGAACAGAAATAATTTTCTATCTTAGAAACTTCTTTATGGTACTAATTTCTGGAAAATATTTGATAACTTTGAGAACAAAATTCTTTAACTTCAATATGCAAAGTATTACCAAGGAATTAAGCTTTAAATTAATTATGTACAATTATTAAAAAAAAATCTTAGAATAACAAATATTGATAAATATAACATCCTTAAAGAAAAAAGACATAGATAATTAAAACCATTATTTTCATAAATTCTTTCAAATTTTCATACTCACAATTTAATTGTTAATTTAATAAGAGAAATTAAACAGTTTTGCTTAGAAACATTTCGTCATAGTAAATATTCTAGTATTAAATTATTGCCTTAGAACACACTACTACTACCATGGGCAGTACCTGTTAAAATCCACGGCACCAAGTATTTTCCAATAACAGAATGATCAAGAGTATATACCATTGACAGATCGTGCTACAGTAATCCACCTATTGGTTGTTAAATCACTGAAAATTCCCACAATTACCAGAAACTATTCTAGACGCTAGAATACAGGGACCTAGACTGAGTTACCAACATACTCATCAACCAGTCTGTGTAACACTTTTTCTTTAAGTTTTGCATGTAACTTCATATCTCTCAATCTTATAAAACATCATACAATGTCTTTTTGTAGTCCACTGACCAAGACCCTTAACTCTAGCATTGATTTTCATGAAATTATCTCCCCTTCAAAATAATGTTCAGATAAAATTTTCAAATGTTTTTACAAAATTTTTGTACTATTATCCAGACTGTTGTTTTGCTATTGTAAACACTGATGATAATGGAATATGTAATCAGATAGTAAAAGATTCAAAGCAACAATGTCTTACCTTTAGTTGTAAGGTCTGAGTTATTTCTACTTTCAAGTTTCCCTGTAAGTTCCTTTTTTTTTAAAGGGAGACACAGGCAAAATTTTCATTTCTTCATTTTGATTTTTTTCATTCATACTTCTGTAAATGTCCTCAAAGTAAATGCACTTGACAGTCATTGGAACAAAACTTTTCTCCTTATAAAGAATAAAATACTGCTTTCCTAACTTGACCCATGTGGGTCAGGTAAGAGCTTAAAATTTCACAATAGTTGCTGCAGTGAACTCCGGAAACGTTGAAGAACATATAAAAAAAATGACTTATAATAGACTTGTTTCAATCATACAATATTCACGATATATGTGATACTTAGTGATTTTGTCAGTGTCTTAATTTCGTTCAATACACCTATATATTTACGCTTCAAACCCAAAATTTATAGAATTTATACAGAAATTCATGCTGGGACTTTAAAAAATGTCATTTTAGCATGATTTGAGTACATTAAATCATTTTAATATTTTTGTCATTTATTTGCCTGAGTATCCCTTTAAACAGATAATTATTTTCCAGTCCATTTCTGGGAGAAAATTACTCGTTATAACATGTCGTACTTGTTAACCGTATTCAGTATCTAGCATTAAAGTACATATAGAAAATAATACCAAATCAGGCTTATCATTATCCCTCCTGATTTATGAAATGAACTTGTCTTTTATCATTTACTGTAAGACGAAGAACGTTTTGTATCAAGACTTTAAAGGTTAGATACAGTCACAAAGATTGATTTAATGAAGATTTGTATTCCTGGCACTAAAATTTTAGCAGAATGATGGAGTTGCATTGAAAGAATATAAGAACTACTGTATATAGTCCATTAACAAGCTTCCTCACAATTACATTGCTAACATTATAATATCAAATTGCAAACATTCTAAACCATTCGTCTTACAGACACTACACACTGACAGTTGTAATGGAGTTTTGAGTTTTGGCACTTCAAAATTAAAACTTACTTTAATTCTTTTACCTTTGAATTTTTTTGTTAATAATTCCATCTTTTGTTAAAATTCCTTGTTTCTACAAGTTTTATGTTCCTGCACAAATGTTCAAGTGTTTCCTATTTATTTCTAAGATAATAACACACCAATGATGTTTTTAAAAGACACCTGAAAGTTTTTATCTCTCTTAATTAATGGAGTAAAAATCAGTGATATCATAAAATAAAACAGTAAGTTAATTAATCAATTAATTATTCATAGAGAATCAAGGAGGGCTCTTCAGATTATAATCTTAAGGCTGAAGAATTTATTGTTTGTTTCTTAGAAGAGAAAGACGTAATGATGTGATCTTTCTAAACTTGCTGGTCCTTCTTGATAACACACTGATTATCTATTAAAATACTAAAAGTCTTGCTGTTTATAAGAAAGGTCAATCTCAAAAACCCCAGCACCATACCCAACCCACCCCCAGACGGCCAATTTATTGACCATAAGAGTGGCTAACTATATGTTTATCTTTATGGAAGGTCCATCAATTCAAATTCAAGTTGATATCAATGGACCAGAATTTCTGGTTGCTCAAATTAATCTGTTTATGAAACTCCCATAAAATAAAATAAAAAATATAAATAGATTCAGTCAAACCAGGGAAAATACCATTATAAAAATAAAGTTATGTTAACATTAAGATATCACATCAGGTAATAATAATTTAAATTATTTTCTCACACACAATAATGGAATCTATGTAAGCTGTGTTCATAATGTAATTTTTTAATGTAAATCACCTGAACAAATGTGATCTATTTTCAGGTGAAAATTTTTATGATAGGAAATTAATGTTGTTGTTTAATTTTATCAGATGAAACCAATGAGAAATATTCATGACTTTGATAAGCCTCACATACTTTTATGTATTTTGTTATCCAAAAAAAGCCACTTGTGAAGAGGGAAGGTGTCCAAATATAGAAAATCAAGTGTATAGTGGGTATTGTATGAAGAGATTCACACTGATAATGCCCACATTACTGGCCTCATGACACACTAAACTTGATAAATGTGTAAAGGATATGAAGCATTTGTTTCAACAAGGACATAGTTTAATATATATCATTAATGTCTTTTTATCACATTGAACATCTAGATAATCCCACCCCCAAAACTATGCAAATTTAAAGGATGATGCAGATGAACTTAGTGCACATGTTACAGTCATTACAATGAATGTATATAAAAATGTTGATTCACATTAAAGTACAATGTGTGTAGTGGACATGTCCTGTGTTGACTTGGAATTGGCAACACTGCCAACATTTGGAATTTAAAGGTCTTACAATGGACTAAAATACAATTACAATGTTCTCAAAACAGAGAAATAAAACTGAAAAAATGGACCCTCATAATCTATGAGAAGAAAGCTAATTTATAAGAGAAACATAATTACTGTTAGTGGGTAAGAAAGTAATAATGAATTTTAACCTATATTCCATATTTGGAACACTAATGATCGAGCATTATTGTCATCTTATTTTGTTAATGAATCTCTTACCCACTCTGTCATTAATTAGTATTGTTCTGCAACAGCAAACATAATTTTTTTCAGCTATCGGTTAACCAAATCCCAGCAACAAGCAATGAAACCAATAGTAATGTTCAATTATATTCTATAATGTTTTGGTGGCTTTAGGGGCATTTAAGCAGTATATAAGTAAATCATAAGGTAACTTTCAAGGGTACTAAAGTGGAGGCAGCTAGTAAATTAATTCAAGCATAGGAGCCACTTTATTGTTCACCACGCCACATTATGTTTCTATATAATTTCTTGCTGACACATTTTAGGGTATAACAATGCTAATGTTATCATCACAAAAAAACTTTTTAAAAAGATTCATTAAGTAATGTCAGAATATTACAAAAATATTATAATTATAACTTTAGTCTTTAATTATGGAATAAATAAAGTATATTGACAAAATAAGACCAATAAATGAAATACAATTTGTCAGATACAATGTATATGCTACTTAAAATATAAGTTATATGATTGGTGGAGTATTTATTCTTCTTTCAGTCTGTAACTTGCCCTATATTCTGTTGTAGAAGTGTTTTATGTAATTTTTATGAGAATATATTTGATGTAGGAATATGTTTGACTTAATTCTTGGTCTGTTTACCATAACAGATATACATGTACTTCAAAGGATAATGCTTACTATTTTTCTTTGCTGGTTGATTAATGGGTTGTATTATGTAATACCTTTGGGGACTTAGTGTTGATTACATGGACAAGGTCAAGGTCACATTAAGAAGATGAAAATATTTGTCAAAAGATAAGACAGAGCAAAATTTCTACATGCATCAAGGGATTTTAATATAACTTGTTCACCATTGTTAGGCACAAAGTTCAATTTCCCTAGTGTGACCAATGAGGAGGTAGTAGTAACTAAGATACAGGCTATGAAGGTGTCTTGAATTGAGAGATAATCACAAATGTTCACAGTCATAAGACTTAATGTAACCTAATATAATCCAGGGGAATATATGCATCAAATATATAGGTCAAGGTCACCAAAGATAAATTAAATGTCCAGTTTCTGTCAAGACCTTAGTTTCTGTATATATATATGGCTGGATTACTTGATCAATACAAATAATCATGAGATGTTGTGTCACATGAAGGAATAATGAATCTAGGTCAAATGTCAAGGTCACACTAAGTTATCAGAAGGTTATGCCTGTAGGAAGCAAATTTTCTATTTCTAGTGTCACGGTTCAGAACTGTTCACTATATAGGGGGAAAAGATGTGTAAGCGGCCGGATAGCTCAGTCGGTAGAGCCTCGATACGGTATTCCGAGGGGGCCCGGGTTCGAGTCCCGGTCAGGCTGCACATTTTTCTCACCCTGTGACATTTGGCGCCCAACGTGGGGCCGTGACTGAATATAGCTCAGAGTTTAATTCACATTGCTCTGTTACTCTGTGAAATTCGAGGACAAATTTCAATATAGCAGGGGAGTATGTCACGGCTCAAAACTGTTCACTATATAGGGGGAGAAGATGTGTAAGCGGCCGGATAGCTCAGTCGGTAGAGCCGCGGTACTGTATTCCGAGGGTCCCGGGTCCGAGTCCCGGTCAGGCTGCACATTTTTCTCACCCTGTGACACTAGTCATGCATAGAATGATTTAATACATCTTGAGAAGTAGTGTCATGTGCATGAAGTACCTTTTCAGGTCAATGGTCAAGGTCACACATATAGAGGCTTGTCCATAGCAAAACTTAAATTGATAGATTATTATATAATTTAGCTTATTGAATGTTCACCAGAGTTTTGCTAACAGAATTCAGGCCTCAAGGTTCAAAAAACTATTTTTCTGAGTTTTGTCTCAAATATCAGAGCTGTCATTGGTCAGTGTACACAATTCTGTTGCAGTTTTTGACCAATCAAATACATAAAAACTTAGTTTGAACTTAAAGATTTTTTATAACCTCAGACTGTTCTCTGTAGCCAGGTCAAATAAACATGGATTGAATGATCTTAGCGTTAGGTGACACAAATGTTCACCATCATAACACATAATATTGCACACATGTACCAGGTCTATATGTCAAAGATGAAAGTAAAACACTTGTCCATAGTGAAAGTGCTACATGCATTTAGGAATTGTTACATCTCTTAGCACAAATATTCAAAATTGTAAGGCATAGTGTTGATTGCAAAATTCTAGTCTCAGTGTGACAAAGGTCAGGGTCACTTGCAGAGGTCCAAGGACAGATATGAAATGTGAATATTGACCATTTAGTCATTATGAATATAGGGGTATGTTAATTATCTTCTAATACAGTCAAACGTGTATTAAGCGACCGCGCAAGGGAAACACCAAAAACGGTCGCTTAATGAAACGGTCTCTTAAGACAGTCAGCATGATATAAAAGTCAAAATTTATAAATGACATCTTTCTTATGCGGTAGGAATGCTTTTTAACTTCATTTTTATATAAATGTTGAATAATTAGTACGCTCCGATAATCTAAATGGATGCAAATGTAAAAAATAACTTTCTGATATTTATTGACAAAACGAGGTGCAAAACAGTTTTGATCCATTACGTACATGTTTGACATTTTTTTCTAGAATTTGTTAACTTCTCCGTTGTTTTTCCTTGTCTCCAACATGAAAACCCTAATAGTGAAGATGTTTTCTGTTGTGCATTTTTTCATTTGAAATAAACAAACTACATCTAATTGTTACGATTAATTTAACTGCTGATCAAGTTCAAGGTCAATTCAATGCAGTCTATATGTCAACATGCCAAGCGTATTTACCATCTCAGTAGGGGCGGAGCGTTGCATTGTTTATCCGATATTATTGGATAATACACGTCACGCGCATACTTACAGTAACATGCCATAAGTATTGGTTAAAATGGCGGCCATATTGGATTTAATTGAGCATGTATGTAGGATAAGTTTCCCTTTGATCACATGCTGCCAATCAATGTTGACGTAAATAACACAGATATTAATAGCACAGCCATACAGCATAGGTGTACTTCATTTGAATTCGCTAAACCGGTTTGGGAAATAGAAATTTTCACACGTTTATTTGTTGTGTTTTGATTGTTGACATACTTGTCACATTACAAGGCGGCGTTTTCTAAAAACACAATTACTTGACAGGTAAAAGTGGTCGTTTAGTGAAAAGCTTTATCTCAATTAGGTGACTAATTAGCGGTCGCTGGTCGCGTTGAGCAAAAGTCGCTTAATACATTAAAGATATAGAGAGAAAATGATCGGGAATAATTTAAAGTGGTCGTTTAAGACATAAGTCGCTTAATACACGTGGTCGTATGGGCAAGTTAGACTGTATGTACACACAACAAAACTTCAATTATTTTGGTTTGTTAATCATGGTTTACAAGGGAGAAAATTATTTGAATCATGATAAATATTTGATGTCTCCAGCTCTCATTCTGTATTCATAAGACCAGTATTTGACAGCTAGTTTCTGGAAACAGTAACAAATTAATACATTGCTTTTGATTTGACACATACTTAAATTTTAGCCTACAATGTGCATAAAAGAATCACATGTTCCAAAATTATGAGAAATCTCCCCATCCCTCCCACTATACTTTATACTTGTTACCAAATACAATTTTGTTAATTAAAAAGAACTACAGATCTTATTATTTCTTATAAATGTCACTTGCAGTCAAATGTTGATCACAGAACAAAAGCAGTATGATTTAAAAACTTGTTTGTTAATATAAGAGCTGGATAAGGGGTGATATTTTACCACTTATGTGATAATGGGTGTGATTTAAAAACTTTGTTTTACAAAAAGTAGATAAGGGATATTATCACACACCTGTGCCGATTTTGCGACTCCGTAAATATGGTATTGCACGGCCGTGCATATATTTTGACGTGACGTCATAAGCGTTATACAAACATAGTGTAAAGACGCGCTAAATGTTAGCGTTATACTATAGGCGCGTCAATGAAAAATGACTCTTATTTCACTTTAAACGGTCTTTATTTTTGGTATGTGATAAATAGAATATTAAATTCGTGTAAGTTCATTACTGAATTTATTGCACTCGTTGAATAAAATAATATTATGCTCGCCAGAGGCTCGAATAATATAATTTTATTCAACTCTTGCAATAAATTAGTATTGAACTTACACTCATTCAATATCCTCTATTTATTATGCCCCCACTTCAAAGAAGAGGGGGTATATTGCTTTGCATTTGTCGGTCCGTTGGTCCCTCGGTCCGTAGACCAAATGGTTTCCGAGTGATAACTAAAGAACCCTTAGGCCTAGGAACTTCAAACTTGGTATGGTGATTGGTCATGACAAGTAGATGACCCCTATTGATTTTGGGGTCAAGGGGTCAAAGGTCAAGGTCACATTGACCTTGTAGGTAAAAACAGTTTCCGATCAATAACTAAAGAACCCTTAGGCCTAGGAACTTAAAACTTGGTATGGTGATTGGTCATGACCAGTAGATGACCCCTATAGATTTTGGGGTCAAGGGGTCAAAGGTCAAGGTCACATAGACCTTGTAGGTAAAAACGGTTTCCGATCAACAACTAAAGAACGCTTAGGCCTAGGAACTTCAAACTTGGTATGGTAATTGGTCATGACCAGTAGATTACCCCTATTGATATTGGGGTCAAGGGGTCAAAGGTCAAGGTCACATTGACCTTGTAGGTAAAAACGGTTTCCAATCAATAACTAAAGAACGCTTAGGCCTAGGAACTTCAAACTTGGTATGGTGATTGGTCATAACCAGTAGATGACCCCTATTGATTTTGGGGTCAAAGGTCAAAGTCACATTGACCTTGTTGGTGAAAACAGTTTCCGATCAATAACTAAAGAACGCTTAGGCATAGGAACTTCAAACTTGGTATGGTGATTGGTCATGACAAGTAGATGACCCCTATTGATTTTGGGGTCAAGGGGTCAAAGGTCACATTGACATTGTAGGTAAAACGGTTTCCGATCAATAACTAAAGAACGCTTAGGCTTAGGAACTTCAAACTTAGTGTGGTGATTGGTCATGACCAGTAGATGACCCCTATTGATTTTGGAATCAAGGGGTCAAAGGTCAAGGGCACATTGACCTTGTAGGTAAAAAACGGTTCCCGATCAATAATTAAAGAAAGCTTAGGTCTAGGAACTTCAAACTTTATATGATGATTGGCCATGACCAGTAGATGACCCCTATTGATTTTGGGGTCAAAGGTCAAGGTCACATTCACCTTGTAAGTAAAAACGGTTTCCGATCAATAACTTAAGAACACTAAGGCCTAGGAACTTCAAACTTTATATGATGATTGGTCATGACCAGTAGATGACCCCTATTTATTTTGGAGTCAAGGGGACAGTTTGACCTTATGGTCATTTCTTGAATAGAATGTCTATGTAATTTAACATACATGGATATAGAATGTGAACAGAATGAAATGCTAAGGAACAAAATATTAAGCTGCTCTTTTAGTAGGTTTGGCGATGAATTTATGCATGCCCTACATCTATACTGACATCCTAGGTATTCTGTTATCATTTTAATCATGATACATGAAAAGCATTGATGCAAAGCATCAAAGGGCGTCCAACTTCGCAAGAAATGCAGCAAGTGAAGATGAACTAGTAGACATCTGATGACTAGATATTCTTATAAACTTTTCAATGGTTAATTAGTTTTTACCAGAATTGTATAATATTTATGAATGGCTGGGCGAAAAACATAATATGTTTGTATTTCATTTCCTGCAAAATTCTCCAGTTCGTTATTTATTACCATAGCATGACACAAATGACCGTTTCGTTAAACTAAAACTACTTCTATAAATAGATTTTCGGACATTCACAATGTTAAAGTCATCATTCTATTTATAGGTACAGCAATACATAATAACCCACTGTGTACTAATAAAAAAAAAACGAAGATTAATTGACGGATAAGATAATTTCATTTGAATATGTTTGCATTGCGAAATTCTCCAGTTGCTATTCATTGTACATATCGCGACATTTCATTTTTGATAATCAAACACCCTCATACCAATCGGAATGATCGGCTATTATGACCGACGAAAAGGCCCGAGAAGTTGCAATTGCCCTTTCACAAAATCTGATTTCATTCCATAAAGGGACGTCGCGCTTCAGTGCGGACACTAATAAACAATATTTTTATATTCTATGGATAGCATATATATAGCTTTATACACTTTAATAATGAAATTGTGTGTTTGTTGCAAAAGTTAGATAATTATGTGGAACTTTCACAGAAATCTTGTGATGTCAATTCATCTCTTACCAACTTTACTTATTGTTACAGAAAATAGTGAACAATGTTGAATCTCATTATGAAGTTAGAATCTCTTGCTTTACAGTCTGCCAGCTTAGCTCAATAGGAAGGCATCAGGGTTGCTTGTTTAACCATTGAACAAGGCAGACTTTCCCCCCTGACAGTTGATCTCTGACATTGAGTCTAATGGTATATGCCTCTCACAATCACGTGGGACAAGTACATATCCTTGGTCACTTGTGGAGAAATTGGAAAATACAGGAAGCCAGTAATTTATGGATCAACTGCTGAGATATAAACATAAAATGTGTTAAAATAGGCATAAAACCAAACAAATCTGGCATGAAGACTAATCAAATATGATAGATGAAGGCTAATTGATTTTACTAAAGTTCAAACTGTGGCCCTGAAAAAAGCATTCCCTCACAATTAAAATTGGTAAAATTGTCTCATCATGTTAACATGTGACATTCAGTGTAAATTTTATACCCACTTAATCAGCTAGACAAACTAATATAATTAGTGAATGAATGGAACACATTTGGAGAATTGTTTCGTTTTCAAATTGTTTGGGAAGGAGATTATAATGTAGAATTTCTGTGATTGTTGATATCAATCACTTGTGTAGGAGTACACATTGATATCCTACTGGGACATCCCTAGTCTTCTTCATTTTATACTTAAATTTCATCTCCTGTCAGTGAATGATGATGATGTACTTTATTGTATTGTGACTGACTGGAATTATGAATAAACAGTGGAATAATCTATTGTAAAGTTTATACAATGCACAATTTTAACCTCAAGATCAAAATTATCATACTGTCCTTTCGTCTGTAAGTTTCATTTTGCACTTGTGGTTCAAAACAATAGCATTCACACTGATGAGAACACAGATGGCAATGTGAAAAACTTGCGTGTAAAAAAGGATATTGAATCTTTCATTGGAATTGGCTCAGATCCTCAAATCTAGAAGACTTAAGATAATCATTTTAGTTTTTACATTAACTAATATAATTATGTAAGCTTGATGGTAGGGAAAGCTGTAAACTGATTCAAATTATTTTCATTAAGACTATCCAGTACTGGACTCTTATCAGAAACAATTGGCAATCTTTAGATTATCATGTTCTACTCTTAATTTAAGTAATAGTCACTTTAAAAAAAGTGGAAAAGCACATCATATAAATTTGTGTCAACACTCTTGTACCTTCAATATTGACAATGAATTTAATTCCTATTTTATTTGATTTAGACAAGTTATATTCTGTTGGAAAATTGAAGTATTTCCCATATGATATGGTAATGGAACCATAGATACATTCAGTAAAGCAAAAAAAAAAAGAATTTCATTTTATATAATTTGATTTAAACAAGTACTTTCTGTTTAAATTAAGTTCTATAAGTCCTGTAAGAATAACATTAAATTTGTAGCTTTTAATTGTGGCTTTTAGAATTAGTTTGGTCTAGGGAGAGAATGTAGCTTAATTTCTATACAAATATAGAGAATTAAAGAGAGGTTTGTAGATAAAATGTGCTGTAAATGTCCATCATTAACACATCTCAGACACTCTATCTTTTAATGAGGACTTAACATACTATATAAATGTACTATAAAGTTTGTCTAAAAGGATGGGGCTGATTTATTAATACACTTTCTTTTTGCATTCCTTGGATGTTATTTTAAACTGTGCATGCATTGCAAAATTTGAGCAGGTGTGTTTGGGTGTCATGTTCACTGTTAGTTTTTTCACTCAGATACAACTTAATGCCTGTTTAATTAAAATGAGCAGTTCCATATATTTGTAAACAGGCACTCAATGGAATAGTATTAGGGACATTATCAAATATCAATGTTATATTGGTGATTAAAGAACGACACAGGCAAAATTTTCATTTCTTGTTTTGAATTTTTCATCAATTATTCTGTAAATGTCCCCAAAATGAAAACAGGAACAAAACTTTTCTCATTATGAAGTAGTAAATGATGGTTTTCTAACCTGACCCATGCGGGTCAAGTAACAGCGCTCAGATTTTACAATAGTTGTCACAGTGAACTTAATAAATGTTAAAGAGCACATCAAATGAATGACTGACTTAATGTTTCAAAAAAATAATATCGACAATGTCTGTTATTGTAACTTCCAGGGTTTTATCAAGTCACATAACTTGTTAGCCGCGTCACGACAAAACCAAAATAATGGGTTTGCGACCAGCATGGATCCAGACCAGCCTGCGCATCCGCACAGTCTGATCAGGATCCATGCTGTTCGCTATCAGTTTCTCTACTTCTTATAGGGTTTGTAAGCGAACAGCATGGATCCTGATCAGACTGCGCGGATGTGCAGGCTGGTCTGGATCCATGCTGGTCGCAAACCCATTATGTTGGTTTTGTCGTGACGCAGCTCATATGCTTTGGTCAATATGCCTCTTTTCCTTTTCATAGCATCAGCAATCTGCATTATTAATATATAGTTAAAAGGTTTTTATCAGAAATAATATAAGAATGTAGATGTAATACTGAAAGGACAATTTCAAGTCTTTGTTTTGTTTAATATCCTCAGCAACATGAACTAAAATAGCCATATAATTGATTACATTGAATATTCATGAAGTCAGTAAGACACTCAGTCAAATCATCTTAGTGAATCAGCCAGAGATATATAATAACTGAAAATTTGACAGATATATTAAACACAAGCAAATTGTTATTAGAATAGTATATGAAGAACTTATAATGTACAATATACAAGACAAAACATTGCCCAATTTTCTTGCATCTGAACAAGTCATTGCACTACTAGACTTTAGTTTAAGCAATTCCTTCACAGAATCAACACCGGTGTATTTAGTTATCTAACAAAATTTAATGGTGCTAGATAATAAACCAGCTGTTTGTAAAACTGTGTATTTCTCCACAATTTGATCATTACATTCACATGTGGAGATTGATCTACTTCTCCACAATGTTATCATGAATTTCTGAACAAATGGTTTAAAGGCACATTAATCCTCAGAAATGATTGTTTTTTTCCTTAGAAAAGGGCAGACATGTGTTTTATTATACTTTGATAATTAATGGATTTAGAGCAAGTTAGATGCTTCTTATTTGAAGAAAGTAAAACTAAATATATTTTAATAATAAAGGTAGTAAAATATGAACAAAGTGATATTTTGACATCTTTATCAATTTTTTAGTACACTGTATCTGTACTATGGTATCTAACAAAATTTTAAAAGGAGCAAAAGATGATTAAGTTATATGGCCAATGAGTTACTTTTTGGACAATGAAACATACACCAAAAGGAAAAGGTTTTGAAAAAACATAAAAACTCACATACATTTTTAGGCTTAAAGACCTAGTATTGTTAAATTCATCATAGTTATCTTGTGTACATTCATGGGTCACACTCTGGATTTTTGTCTTGTTGGCTCTAAAAAAAATAAATTCTGAGCTATTTTAAATAAAGGAGAGATGCACACTATTTGATATATTGTAAGGTAGACATAGAATTGCTGTACTACTGTGGTACATATATTTGCTGTTAAAAGGTCATGTCAAGATATTTTGGATGATTCAACAAAGAATAGATAGTTTGATGGACAGATCACTGTTTGGCCATTTGAAAAAACTCACAAACTAAACATTAAAAAAAGAAAATTTTGATAGACAAACAACTAGCTAGCTGTTATTTTTTGTGTAAAATATTTGGCATTTTCTGTAGTATTTGTCAATTATATTGACACCCATGATATAATGAATATCATTGTTGAACTGCACACAAGGCAATCAGCTGGCATCATCAAAACATTTATCAATAAGATAAAAGTACAAAACACAGCATAGATCTTACACCAGACTTGTGACATTTCATGTTCATGTTTAAGATCAATTTTATTCAATTTTGTTAACATTAAAAGACAGATGGCCAGCATGGGAATATAAAGAAATGAAATGATAAAAAAATCCAAAGATTCTGTCATCCCACAGCCCTAACCTAATTAGATATCAGTTCAGTCACATATTTCCATCCAATAGCCAATTACATATTCCCTGGAATACCTTCTTAGAAAATCTGTGGTATGTAAATTGTATTTTGACAAGAAGATTTCAGTTCTTTGTCCGAAGATGAACCTTGTTGTAAGCTTATAAATACATTGACCCATTGCTATTTAACTCTTTCATCACAGTATTTGTTCTAATTTTGTCGTTCATTAACTTCTTATTTGCTAAAATTGGATTTGCCATGCTTTTGTGTAACAGTCCGTTGTCAATTTGGTAAAATAAACAAGTTTTAGAGAGTCATGTATTATACAGACAAGACTGGACTTTGCTGCCTCTATTACAGATGTGACATAGAGGATATTTGTTTGTTTTGCATGTAAGATTGAAATATAATTTCACTGAGTGAACACCAGATGCAATATTTTCACGAGTGGCGTAGCCACGAGTGAAAATATAATAGCTGGTGTTCACGAATGAAATATATTTCAATCTTATATGTAAAACAAATAAATTTTCTTTTTATTTCATGCTTTTTAAGTGATTTTAAGTATTTTTTTACTGATTTTGCCGCGTAACATCGCGCATTCTCCTTTGTGACGTCATCACATCATGACGTCACATCATCAATTTTGAAATATAGTTCTGTTAAATTTCTCTAATTTTGTTTCATTTTTAACATGATGTATGGGGACATCGACTTTCTTTTCCTAAAGAAGCAACATTTACGTATGACAGCATTTATTTCTGCCTGTTATTCCATTAAGTTATGATTTTCTTTTCATCCGCATTCAGATATAGTACGGCTACAGTGAAAATTATATTTTATAAATTTCACTAGTGGTTTATCAGAATATAATCATCTGATATATTACAATAAAACACTGGAAAGCATGAAATAAAGACATGTAATATGTATATACTTTTATATTGAGGCTGGTAAAACAAGTACTTTTCTATACACAAAAGAAATTTCTAAACGTTGCTTAAAATGATTTAGGTGCAGTATTTTAATTCTGAATATAAAGTGCATACATCCTTGCATTTAAAGCACTTTGCTTGGTTCATGTTAAGAAAAGTTTCTCTGATTTTTCCATAATCTTTTTAAAGTGAAAATTTATGGAAAATCAGAGACTTTATAATTATAAAGTTGGAAATATTTCAGAGGAAAGTTTTTTCTGTGCAGAGGTTAATACAGATACATTCAGAATGGAAACATTTACTAGAATCATTGTTATTTTTTATATTTTTCACCATTATACATTATCCAAAAGTCACATTTATTTGCCACCCTTGTATTGGATTCACTTTTTTGTAACCAGCAATGTAAATTTATATCTTTGTATATTTTCAGGTAAGAAAATGTTTGAAGACTATGAATACTGTAGGCTTTAGGTAAGTTTTTATGTATTTCGGGCAATAAAAACCATGCTCCAGATATGAAAAATGTGGTCTTTCTTGACAGATAGTCTTGTCTTTAGTATTTCCATAGGAAAATGTTTTTTTGGTTTCTGCTGACAGTTCCAATTGATTTTGGACTTTTATGTGGAAATTACTGAAAGAGAAATAACAACTGCTGGATACATTTTGTTTAAAAATGTGTTGAAAATTTTAAAGAAATGATGTTCTTCTGTAATTTTGATGTAATTATTATTTATAATGTTAGAATCCTTGTGGGTGTATGAGGTTAAGAGATTTTAAGCAAAGAAATTCAAGAGCAATTGAGAACAGCACATTTAATTGAATTTTAATAAGAGCATTTCAGCAAAGAGCATAATTGTTCATTATCCATTAAATATCATTTAACAGCAAAAAATGATGTTAAAATATCAAAAGTGAAGCAAACAAATTTAAGGGGTGTTTAAATTACTGAGATAAGAAAGGCAAAATTATTCAAGTAGGCATTGCTAGATAAGTTAACTGACAAAACTAAGAGCATTAAGAAATCTGCAAAAAGATTTGTGCAAAAATATTATGTTATTTTTTTGCTTAATTATGACAGTGTGCAACAAAAATTTCAGTACATGGATGAGCATTTTATGCCAGAGATAACAGTTAACAGTACTGTTTGTTTAAGAAATGAAAGTAATTTTCTCAAGATAAAATGTATCTTATTGTTTGATACTATAGCAGATTCTTGATTTTTTGTATTCTGGAGATATTTCTCTGATTTTGCTCACAATTGGTCAATTTACTCTGTCATAAGTGCCACTTCAGTCTGCTGATTTATTCCTATATTCTAATAGCCACTGCTCTTTTCATGACCTTATCCTGAGGGAAAATCATGTAAATTGTGTTTGTGCAAAGTTTTTCCTTGTATAATAAAATAGTATTGTTATAGTATGGTTATTGGAGGATATCTGCTGGTGTCAGAGAAAAAGAAACCTTGATTATTTTTGTTAAATATGTAAGCTCAAACCATCAATTACCCTTACAGTGACCCTAATTTCTGTTCTTGTATGGATTCCTGTTTCCTGTGTACCATTTTTCCCTGCTGGGATATTATAGTAATTCTTGATCAAGATTGTTTTTTCGTGTAAAAAAAGAGGAAGAGATCAAATGTTCCAAGTTTCTGATATATCAACACATCCCAACAAATTGTAAAGAGTTTAAAGCAATAGCTCTCTTAATTTGTTTGTTTACTTACGAGTAAAATTAAACTATATATAATAGAAAAGTATAGTGTTCTAGAATTGTAAATGATAAAATTCTTGATCAGTTACTGAAACATGCATATATAAATAAGAAGAATAAAAACTGATTTTTTTCCAGCAATTAATATGAAGATCTAGCTTAAATGTTATTCAGATTTTCCTTTTATCTCACTGTTTATAGTTCAATACCTAAGTTTCTTCCTTAAATTCCATAATAATCAACTTTCAATAAAACTATAAAAGGTTGACAGTGAACTGGAGTATAACAAGTGTAAATTTGATTAGTTTTTAGCTCACCTTGCACAAAGTGCAGGTGAGCTTTTAGGATGGCCAACCAAATGGCGTCCGTCGTCTGTCGTCCGTCCACATTTTAAATATTCTAAGGACATCTTCTATGATACCGCAAGGCCAATGTTAATGAAACTTGGGCAGGAATACTCTTTGTATGAAGCTTCTATCAAGATTGTTCAAAGAATTCCATTTCATGCAGAACTCTGGTTGCCATGGCAACCGAAAGAAAAAATCTTTAAATATCTTCTTTTAAAGAACCGTAAGAGCTAGAGCTTAGATATTTGGCATGAAACATCTTCTAATGAGTGTCTACCAAGTTTGTTCAAATAAAAGCCCCTAGGGTCAAAATTGGCCCGGCCCCAGGGGTCATTGATTTTCTCTATATGCATATTAGTAAAAACTTAAAAAATCTTCTTTTTTAAAGAACCCAAAGAGCTAGAGCTAAGATATTTGGCATGAAAACATCTTCTAGTGAGTGTCTACCCAAGTTTGTTTAAATAAAAGCCCTGGGGTCAAAATTGGCCCGCCCCCGGGGGTCATTGATTTTCCCGTATATGCATATAGTAAAAACTTAAAAAATCTTCTTTTAAAGAACTGTAAAAGCTAGAGCTTAGATATTTGGCATGAAACATCTTCTAGTGAATGTCTACCAAGTTTGTTCAAATAAAAGCCCTGGGTCAAAAATTGGCCCCGCCCAAGGGGTCATTGATTTTCCCTCATATGCATAATAGTAAAAACTTAAAAAATCTTCTTTTAAAGAAACCCAAAGAGCTAGAGCTAAGATATTTAGCATGAAAAACATCTTCTAATGAGTGTCTACCAAGTTGTTTCAATAAAAGCCCTGAGGTCAAAAAAAAGTTGGCCCTGCCCAGGGGGTCATAGATTTTCCCTATATGCATATAGTAAAAACTTAAAAAATCTTCTTTTAAAGAACCGTAAGAGCTAGAGCTTAGATATTTACATGAAACATCTTCTAGTGAATGTCTACCAAGTTTGTTCAAATAAAAGCCCTGGGTCAAAATTGGCCCTGTCCCAGGGGTCATAGATTTTTCCCTGTATGCA